>NC_048234.1:4388066-4423625 GCF_002007445.2 Ailuropoda melanoleuca
GAAGTAGGGACTACATTTCCCAGCATCCCCAGCAGTTAGTTGTGATCACATGACTAGTTATCACCAATAGAATGTGTGGAGATGATGAGGGCTACTTCCTGGTCTGGACCTCAAAGCATCCCTCTGGGCCTTCTTCCTGCAGGTGGGATCTACATGAGGAAGTGACCCAACTTCAATCATGCAGGGGACCATGAGGGTCTGGAAGCAGGCAGAGCGATAACTGAAAGGAACCTGGGTCCTTGAATGACCACTAGGAGCTGAGCTGCCCACTCACCTGGACAGCTCATCTCAGAACTTACTACAAGAGCAAAAATAAATGTATAGTCTTTAAGCCCCTACGTTCTGGAACTTCTTTGTCAGCTTACTCTACCAAATGCAATGAGTGAATAGCAGTTAGCCATGTGAAGAAAGGGAGAGAAGAGACTCTGAAACACCCAGTTGAGAAAGAACATAGCCCATTCAGGGAACTGGGAGTGGCTCGAGATACCTGAAGCCATGGCTGGCGGTGTGGGGGTTAGATGCTATCATCAAATACTTTGGACGGGGTGTTTCAATGTCAGATACGTATTCCTCTCAGGAGGCTGGGCGGTCTAAGATCAAGGTGCCTGCAGATTCAGAGTCTGGTGAGGGCTCCCCTCCAGGCTTGCACACAGCCACCTTCTCACTGTGTCCTCGCAGGGCAGGTGGAGAGAGCTTTGGTCTCCCTTCTTCTTCTCACAGAGACACTAATGCCATCACGGGGGCTCCACGTGAATGACCTCATTTAACCCTAATCAGAGCTTCAACATACAAACTTTTTTGGGGGGTGGGTGCAGAACACAAACACTCAGGCCTTGATAGGCAAGGAGGAGGAAGACCGGGCCATATCTTAGTCCTTGTGTGCCAGAATCTCGTGTGCCCCGCAAGGGGCTGTCGTCATCCTGTGAGCCTTGGGGAGCCAAGCAGGGAGTGATATGATGGGATTAGCTTTTCGCTTTGTCACCTTGAGCCACAACCTGCATATTTTAGAATTTATTTAATTTATGAAATATTTCAGAAGACTAGCCAGGAATACAAGAAGCACTCACAGACCCTACCACCTAGCTCGAAAAATACGTTACAGATAAAGTCCCGGTACCTCTTTTCTGATTCCATCTTAACTTAGTTTTCTTGCTTGTTTGGTTGGTTTTGTTTATGTTTCCTTTTTTTAAGGTTTATTTATTTATTTGAGAGAGAGAGTGAGCATGAGCAGGGGGAGACGCAGAGGGAGAGAATCCCCAGCAGACTCCCCTCCAAGCGTGAAGCCCGACACGGGGCTCGATCTCACGGCCCTGAGATCGTGACCTGAGCCAAAACCAACAGTCGGGTGCTTAACCGACTGAGCCACCCAGGCGCCCCTGGTTTGGGTTTTTTTAAGGGCAGCTGGACAGGGCAGGAAGGGAACCAGGGCAGGCATCATTGACTAGCTGGTGTGTCCTCAGCACCATGCCAGATATTGTAAGTACACATATTGAGAGACCCAACCCTAACTGGGTGGAAAAAAAAACCCAACAACAACAACACTTGTGCATTCCCAGAATGAGGGGACTTCCTTCTGAGACCAGGTGCGGCACGCTGCAGGGACACGTGTTTCTGGAGCGTAAATACAGGATGTTATGGAATATTTGCACAGAACCTCCAGCCATCATCTACTTCTTCTGATCCATGTGTAGGTCAACGGTGTGGTCAAAAGAAGCCTGAACGATGTCTCTGGAAGTTTTCCAGCTCTGAGACAGTCTCTGAAGGCTTGGAGATACCATGGTATTCCATCTTTTCATTCATCGGACGGCTGTGACTTTGGAAGAGAAAGGAGGGGATATTGGGAGTAAACAGCTGGTGACGTTGATGCTGTTGAGGAGGATTTTACTTCCCTGGGCAAGAGGCCAACGCAGTGGAATATGAGGCTGCTGGCAAAGGACGGAGAGTGCCACAAAGTTAGGGAAGAATGTTCGGCCAGTGGCATCAAAGGGCATCGAAAAAAAGATTGTTATGGGATGCAGAGTGGACAGCTGTTGTTTTTGTCTGCTTAGTATCCATCTGTCATCTTCTTTCAATAGCCTCTTGAACTTTGAAGGGAAGCCATTCATCTTCAACTCAGAACCTGTGTGGCCAAAGTGGGTCAATCCTATGCTTTGGCACCAAAAATAGTCTACCAAAATGTCAACGACTGGTTCACAGGTGGCCACATCACCCTCTCTGGACCAATGAAAGTTGTTGCTGGGACTTTGCTCAAATGATTAGGAATGAGGTGTGTTTCTTTCCCTAGCAGAGGCGCTAAGATGGTCAATTATATGTTTGGAGCTGCTGAAAACCACCTTGCTATAGTGAGACCGAGAATGAAGGCAATAGAGCAGAATGCTGAGCCTGGTGATGGAGAGAGAGAGAGAAATTCCTGAAAATATTACAGCATCTGGAGTTAGCCATACCTGAAGCTCACCCTACCCCTGGACTTCTCAGTTATGCACACCAATATTCTCCCTGCCCCCTCTGGTTTAGTGTAGTTTCAGTTGACTTACTACCGCTGATGGTTGAGGAGAAAATGGAAAACAGTCTTTGTACAGTAGTCCAAAACAGGGTAATAGAGACAGTGTCATTATTCTTGAGCAAAAATAGAGACAGCTGGACCGGAACTTTACGGCCTTACATGTCTATCACCCAATGCAAAGGGGATAGGGAATGGATAAGGGGAAATTTTCATGTTCCTGAAAGAACTTTGATTTCATAGGGCACCTGGGAGGCTCAGTCTGTGAAGTGTCTGCCTTCGGCTCAGGTCATGATCCCAGGGTCATAGGATCAAGCCCCACGTCGGGGGTCCCTGCTCAGCGGGGAGTCTGCTTCTCCTTCTCCCTTTATTTCTTCCCCTGCTTGTGCTCTCTCTCGCTCCCAAATAAATAAATAAATAAATAAAACTTTTAAAAAATACAATTTCATAAGCATCACTGTCACTTGGATGGGATTCATAACAAGGCAGTGCCAATGGCAGGGTATATGTTTTTACAAGATGCAAACCTAGTAGGAAGGGAAAATGTGTTGCATCTCTTGCAAAAGGTCTGCCCATCAGTGTGGAGACCTTTTGGGTCAGGACTAATAAGGAGAACCACTGACACAAGACCCCTCTCCACCACCCCTACTCCCCCTGGGCCAGAGGAAGCTTCCAGAAGATGCTTTCCTAACACGTATCACAAAGGCCACAAAACAGGGTTTTCACGGGGAATTCCACTGACCCAGACATAAGCTGGAATTCTCCTTTTGCTAAAGTTTAGAACATCTGATAAATCATCAAATTACTTTGCTAACAGTTTCTCAGAACACAAGAGGTAGCAACGGAAGGAACTGTTCTGTTAATTTTTTTAAAAAAATATTTATTTATTTGAGAAAGAGAGAGCGTGGGCTTGTGCGTGCATGGGGAGGAGGGGCAGAGGGAGAGGGAGAAGCGGACTCAGTGCTGAGCTCAGAGCCCGATGCAGGACTCGATCCCAGGATCTTAGATCATGACCTGAGCAGAAGTCAGACACTTAACCGACTGAGCCACCCAGGAGCCCCTGTTCTTTTAATTTTTTAAATTTTCCTCCTTGAATATAAAAAGAAGCTTGGGGGCGCCTGGTGGCACAGCGGTTGAGCGTCTGCCTTCGGCTCAGGGCGTGATCCCGGCGTTATGGGTTCGAGCCCCACATCAGGCTCCTCTGCTATGAGCCTGCTTCTTCCTCTCCCACTCCCCCTGCTTGTGTTCCCTCTCTCGCTAGCTGTCTCTCTCTCTGTCGAATAAATAAATAAAATCTTTAAAAAAAAAAAAAAGAAGCTTGGATAATTGGATGGAAAATTGGATAAGGTGATGGTACCATAGCAGCCCCTTTACAAATCAATTTCCCAGATAGAACTGATGGGACTTGTTCTCCAGATGCTGGCCAAGGATTTCGTAAATGGGCTCATTTACTCTCCGCCGCAGTTTTAAAGGGTACATTCCAGTATGAGCCTCATTCCACAGATAAGGAGACAGAGGTTGAGCAAAAGTAAAAGAATTCCCGAAACCAGGTTGGTGTTCTAGCCAGGGTCTGAATTCCGCCATCTGGATCCTAGCTATGACATTACGTTATGTATTTCTTCCCGTTTAGGTGAATTCCTCATTTTATTGTATGCTTATCATTTTGCGGCTTTGTAAAAAGATTTTATTTATTTATTTATTTGAGAGAGAGAGAGAGAGGAAGCATAAGCAGGGGGAGGGACAGAGGGAGAAGCAGGTGAGCCATGGGCTCGATCCTAGGACCCTGAGATCATGACCTGAGCCCAAGGCAGACGCTTCACTGACTGAGCCCCCCAGGTGTCCCTTGTGGCTTGCTTTTTCCCCCTTCTTCTTCTTTTTCTTTTTTTTTTTTAGTAGTTTTTTAGTTAGTTTGTTTTTTGTAGGCTCCACGCCCAACGTGGGGCTCAAACTCACGACCCCAAGATCAAGAGTCACGTGCTCTGCTGACTGAGCCAGCCGGGTAGCCCCTTTTCTCCTCTTCTCCTTGATATCATAATCCAAGCCTTTTCCCATTTTGTTTAAAATGCTTACTTTTTAAAAAAGATTTTATTTAAATTCAAGTTAGTTAACATATGGTGTATTATTAGTCTCAGGGATAGAATTTAGGGATTCCTCAGTTGCATACAACACCCAGTGCTCATTCCATCAAGCGCCCTCCTTAATGCCTATCACCCAGTTACCCCATCCCCCACCTCAATTTTTTTTAATTAAAAAAGTACACACGTGTAAAATAGACTAATCGAAGGCAAGCTCATGAACCCATCACACAGCTTCAACAATTAGCAACCCATCTTGTCTCCTCTGTTCACTCCCCACTCCATTATCTAAAGCAAATTGCAGACAGCACGTTATTTTATCTGTAAACACTTCAGCATGCAATTTTAGTAATTTCTCTCTTTCTTTTTTTTATCTTCTATCTCCTCAGGAAACCATGGCACTATTGAGTAACTATTATATCCTATGGAGAATTTCAATATTTGGTCACAGCATTAAGAGCTCTTGGTTTCAGGCCCCAAATTCCTCTTTGAAATGACCTAAGTCATTTCTTAATATTATCAGAATCCAGTCCGTGCTCAGATTTTCCCCATGTAAGCATTACTGTAAATGCTCTCCTCGATTTGGTTCTGAGGACACATCAGGAAGGATGGGTAGGTGGTGTGCAAGAGTCAGAAAGCTCGACCCAAATCGAAACAGCAAATGAACAAGGACACGCCCCCAAATTTCCGAAAGTTCGGTGGAAAGAAATACACCTGACTCCATCTTGCACCACACTGTCCAGTGTGTGGCACTAACCACGTGTGGCTGTTTACATTTAAATTAATTAAAATACAATTTTAGAGTCGGCCCCTCAGTTGGCATCAACCACCTTCCCAGTGCCCAGTGGCCACGTGTGGTCAGTGGCTGCCATATTGGACAGGGCAGACACAGGACATTTCCACCACCAGGGAATGTTCCATTGGACAGCTGGTCTAGAATCGAAGAAGGGATGGTACTTACACGGGGGCAAGAGACTCTAGAAAATTTTTTGTAAAAAACCTGCCTTTATAATTGTGGAAGGTCTTGGAAGAGGTCAGCGTGCCCACATGGGGACCTTGACCAAATTAGCATTCAAGAGGAAGTCAGATACATGCCTCAGGTCTCACTGCTCATTTAACAGCTTTAATTGAACAATCTCCACTTTGCCTTGTGCCAACAAGAAGTTTACTTTATTTTTAAACTTAACTTCCTTTTCTCTAAAAAAAACCCCTACTCATGCCCGGCAGTGGAAAAACTGAAGTTAGCCCAATCTTATAAATATCAGCTGTGTCCAGCCATTTCCAGTTTAATATAGTTTCATTTCAAGGAAACCTTCTGGCACATTCAGGTGGGTATTTTCTACAGTAGGCCGGTGCAGAGCCCCTGCCCTGGGCTCGGGATGCAGGGGAGCGTTTTGTCCATTGCTGTTCCTTACTTTCCTCCTTGCAGTCCCTCGTGACTTCCCTTGTGGGAAGTCAAGGAGGACCTCTCCTTTCTCTGCCAGGCTGGGCTTCTCTGTTTGATTCGTCCCTCCGTGTCTGGTGGTAGCTGTGCTTTTGTGGGGATCCCAGGTAGGATTTGGCTGTGATGTTGTCCTTGGTCTAGGCAATGATCCTGACAGTGTGTCTGTCCAAGGTCCTAGGCTGGGTGGACCTTCAAAGGGAGGTGGTCAAGCTTTCAGACCCTCAGCCTCTCCAACCCCCAGTAGGAGACTCCCTCCTTGGTCAGCTGGACTGGCTCTCCCAGGTCAGCCCACCATCGCCCAGGATGGCGGGCCCTTCTTGTGTGGGTCTTCTTGATGAAATGCCAGGGATGAGGCACCATCTTCTGTGTGCCCAAGGGGGCCACCCCACACTGGTGAGTTGCCAACTGGCAGTTAATGACTTCAGGAAGAAAGAGGTTACATGGCCCCATTCCAGACTTTCTCTTTCACTCACAGAGACCTCCCTCGGAGTCCTCCAATTTGAGAAGACAGGTCAAGAGTCCCCATATGGCCTGAGATAGGGGCAATGATTGAAGGTATAATTACTTCATAAAGGATTCTGTGCCTTCTCAAACACGTCCCTTCTCATCCCCTTTTGTCTTCCCGTCATTTCTCTTATCTCCTTCTGGTGCTTAAAGCTACCGACCCAGTTTAAGAGTGTGTATCAGTTATCTGTTGCTATGGATCAAATTACCCCCCAAAATTAGCAGCTTAAAACGACAAATAAGGGGCACCTGGTTGGTTCAGTCAGAAGTGTGTGGGGCTCTTGATCTCAGGGTCATGAGTTCAAGCCCCACATTGAGTGTAGAGGTTACTTCAGTTAAAAAAACTTAAAAAAAAACCAAAACCCTATTCCTATCTCACATAGGTTCTGAGGGTCTGGATCCCAAGTGTCGTCTAGCTGGGTGGTTCTGGCTTAAAGTCTCTTATGTGGTTTCAGTTAGGATGTCAGCTGGAGTTGCTTCATTGGAAGGCTTGACTGGGGCCCAAGGAGCCACACCCAAGATGGCGGCATAAGGTGCCCATTGGCCAGAGGCTTTAATTTCGCATTTTATGGGCCTCTCCAGAGGGCTCCTCACAATATGGCAACTGACTTCCCCCAGAACAATTCATCCAAAAGAAAGAGAATGACCAAGATGAAAGTGTCAGTATCTTCTACCACATTCTGTTGGTCTCACGGACCAACCCTCATACAGTGTTGGAAGGCGAGCTACCGAAGGGCAAGGATACCAGGAAGCAGGGATGCTGGGGGTCAATGGAGGCTGGCCACCATGATGAGGTCCCTTGATTCCGAGGCTCTGGCTGGGAATCCAACTCTTTTAACTTAGCTCTTAAGTACTAAGCAAATTGTTTTCACCATGAACGAACTTTCCAGGAAAGACCCAGGAGTGCTCTTTGGGACAATTCCCTCGTACACCTTATAAAATTCCATTTTGTCATTATTATGCCATTAAACACACAGACAAGTAAAAAAGCAAATCATCTCTCAGTTCACTATTCAAAAGCGAACTCTGACATTATGGTTTTACAGAATTTTCTTCTGTATGAATGTTTGCTTTTACAGAATCTTCCCTGTTGGTTCATGCTTTTAACAACCATTTTTTAAATATCTGTACATGTCAGTGATTCTAATTCTAAAAATTTACATCAAGAAATATTCAAGTTCATGAGCAAGGAGTTAGCTTCAACCAGTTTAACCCAATATATTTACCTGATAATCTTTTTTTTTTTTTTAAAGATTTTATTTATTTATTTGACAGAGATAGAGACAGCCAGCGAGAGAGGGAACACAAAGGGGGAGTGGGAGAGGAAGAAGCAAGCTCAAAGCAGAGGAGCCTGATGTGGGGGCTCGATCCCATAATGCTGGGATCACGCCCTGAGCCGAAGGCAGACGCTTAACCGCTGTGCCACCCAGGCGCCCCTACCCGATAATCTTAATGTGGTTTTACATTCGTTTGCATTTCAGATTTAGAAATACTTCTTCATGGTTTTGGGTTCCAGAAGTTTTTATGCTCTTTTACGCTTACTTAAATTAAATTTTAAGTGGTGAGATTTTTTTTTTAAAGTTTCTACTTTCCTTGCATTATAATTTTAAAAAAAGATATAATTATGGCTATTTGGTACCCTGTATGGTTACGATTTTTTCCCTCATTTTTTGATTTCTCTATTCTTTTCCTCCAAAGTTTGAAAGAATTTTTCAAGTTGGTCCCTACACGTTGGTCCCCTTCACTTTTCACAATTTTAAGATTCTTTATAAATATTTAATGAAATAATTAAAGCAGATGGAGTAATATTTATAACACATCTATCAAATATAAGCACCGTCATCAGTTTAAAAAATCAAGCAATAAACGGTCTCTTAGAAGCAACCCCCTCTTCCCTCCCCTCCTGTAACCACTGTTCTGAAGTTTGGGCTTATCATAGTCTTGCAACAAACATACGTATATTTATACAATGCATTGTTCTGTTAATGCAATTTTTCCCTTATGTAAACGCAGTCGAGTTGTATATGCTCTTCTGTGAATTGCCTCTGCTCCCTCCCCAACACTATGTCTGTGACATGCATCTCTGTTGATGGATGTGGCTGCAATTAGTTTCTACTGTGCTGTAGCATTTCACTGTGTGAACACACCACGTCGTATGAATTCTGCCCATGGACGCTGGGAAATTCCCGGATTCTTGCAATTGCGAACAACACTGCTGGAAACATATCACCCAGTGCACACACGCAAGGATTTCTCTAGAGCAGTCGTACTCAAACTTGGCTGGCTCACATCCCCAAGACGTTCTTTTTTTTTTTTTTTTTTTTAAGATTTTATTTATTTATTTTACAGAGATAGAGACAGCCAGCGAGAGAGGGGACACAAGCAGGGGGAGTGGGAGAGGAAGAAGCAGGCTCATAGCGGAGGAGCCTGATGTGGGGCTTGATCCCGCAACGCCGGGATCACTCCCTGAGCTGAAGGCAGACGCTTAACCATTGTGCCACCCAGGCGCCCCCCCCAAGACGTTCTGATGTAACTGATACAGTGTCTGATTTGAACATCAGGATTTTATTTCATTTAATTTTTAAGATTTTATTTTTAAGTAATCTCACCCCCAATGTAGGGCTTGAACTCATAACCCCAAGATCAAGAGTCGCATGCTCTTCTGACTGAGCCAGCCAGGCACCCCTGATTCAGACATGAGGATTTTATTTATTTTTTTTATATGTTTTTAAAAGATTTATTTATTTATTTATTTATTTGACAGAGAGAGAGAGAGCACATGCGCACAAGCTGAGGGAGGCGCAGAGGGAGAGGGAGAGAGTCTTCAAGCAGACTCCCCACTGAGCATGGAGCACGACGTGGGGCTTGATCTCAGGACGCTGAGCTCGTGACCTGAGCTGAAATTAAGAGTTGGTTGCTTAACCCGAGCCTGAGCCACCCAGGGGCCCCCCAGACGTCAGGATTTTAGGAACCAGGTTTGGAGCCATTGCCTTAGTGCATATCTGCTTGGGAGTGGAATTACCACGGAACCACTAGGTCATAGACTGTGTGAACTTTCATTGTATTGGATATTGTCATGTTGTTTCTCGTAAGGAATGTGCAAGAGTCCTAGTTGCTCCAGGGCTCTGCCAACATACGGTATCGTCCCATTCTTTTTTTTTTTTTTTTTTTTTTTTTTTTTTTTTTTTTAGAGAGAGAGTGTGTGCACATGGCGAGGGGCAGAGGGAAAGAGAGAGAGAACCCTAAGCCAACCCCACTCCCAGCATGGAGCCTGGTGCAGGGCTGGATCCTGCAGCCTGAAGATCATGACCCGAGCCAAAATCAAGAGTCAGACCCTTAACCGACTGAGCCACCCAGATACCCCTGCTTTTGTTTATGGTTTCCTTGCACTCCTCTTTTTCCCCCCCTTAATGCTGCTTTTATTTATCTCGGTCTGTTGCCTTTTCACCTGCGTCTATTTTTCCCTTATGATTCTATATTTCCTGTCTTCTTATATCTGAGGGTGGATGTAGAAAAAGTTTGCCCACATCCTCCTGTCCATCTGGCAACAGATGGCTCTCTCAGTGGTTTGCTTTTCCTGTAGACCTCCAATCGCACATCTGCTTTGGTTTTTTTTTTTCCTTCTGTTTTTTTTCATGGACCCCGTGTTGCTTTTGTTCACTTAATTTCCTTTTTTTTTTTTTCTTTTTAAAAAAAATTGCAGTATAGTTGACACACAATGTTACGTGAGTTTCAGGTGTTCAACAGAGTGAGTGGACAAGTTATGTTACGCTGTGCTCACAAGTGTATCTGCCACCTGTCTCCATATGATGCTGGTACAGTACCATTGACTGTATTCCTCATATACGTTTTATCCCTGTGACTTATTCATTGCATGACTGGAAGCCTGGACCTCCCACGCCTCCCCCCACACCCTCTGGCAACCACCAATTTGTTCCCCGTATTTATGGGTCTGTTTCTGCTTGTTTGTTTGTTTGTTTGATCTCTTAATTTGCTCTTGAACAAATATGATCTGATGTTTGCAAATGAGTAGAAGGCAAATTGCCTGTATTCTCATGGGAGCAAGGTCCCTTGTCCTTCCCAGTCTACAGCTAAAGTGAGGCTTTGGAAGCACAGACCCTAGACCACTTCCTTGATGAACACCAGCTGTCAGTTGGGACGCCACGGCTCTAGGAAGTGGCATCTTCCTCTTGCTCCCACCATAGGCTTTGGGTAGAAGATAGATATCACTGATGCAACCTCAAGTCTTCCTGCATTAATGGCGGGGCAGGAGAAAGGCAAAATGCTAGTGGCCTTCTCCGAAAAAAATGGAGCTGATGAAATAGTGTCTGTGCATTAACTGCCCACAAAGGGCCTGGCACAATGACTGGCAGGTCGCAAACATTTAGTAAGTGGGAGCTGCCACCATTACTGGTATTTTATGAGTGTCGTGTGTCTTTGTGTATGTTATTGACATGTCGCCTCATGACTGTCCACCATACCGGGAGGTAAACTGCAACAAAGGTAGAGACATCTGTCCATTTTGTTCATTTCTTTATCTTTACCAACTGGAATGGTGCATAACCCACGGGAGACACTCAAGCAATATTTGTTGGATGAATGAGTTTTTGAGAATTTGGAGAGGCTATAGTACAACTTGCTCATCATATGCCATTTTTTAAAAAAGATTTTTATTTCTTTATTTGACAGAGGGCACAAGTAGGCAGAGCAGTAGGCAGAGGGAGAGGGAGAAGCAGGCTCCCCACTGAACAGAGAGCCTGATGCTGGGCTTGATCCCCGGACTCTGGGATCATGATCTGAGCCCAAGGTAGACGCACAACCGACTCAGTCACCCCAGCGCCCCCCCCCATGCCGATTTGAATCTGAAGTTGGCAGTGTTGTTTATAATAGTGAACAATTTGAATCAACCTCTGTGTCAAATAGCAGGGTTAGTTGAATGTGAATAGCACATCGTGTGCCGGAATGCCATGTCCTTGTTGCAAGCTGTATTGTGCAATCCCTTTGAGGGGGGAAATGCTTATTTATATTGTTGGAATGAAAAAAGGAAGTTACCAAACGGTATGTACAGTGTGATATCAAATATAGATGTGTGTGTATAGAGAAAAACTGAAAGTCAAGTTTGAAAAGCATGGCCTCATAATCGCTGATGATTCTTTGCACTCAAAGCCTAAGAGGAAGGGTCGCCTGGTGGGTTCAGTCGGTAGAGCCTGCGACTCTTGATCTCAGGGTTGTGAGCTCGAGCCCCACGTTGGGTGTAGAGATGACTTTAAAAAATTAAAATTAAAAAAAAAGTCCAAGAAGAATATGCCTGATTGGCACATCCTAGGTTACGCGTTCACAGTCTTGCTGGAGGAGAGGCTGGGAAAGGGGGGGTCAGCAATGCTCAGCTTTGCTTTGTACTAACACTTACAAGAGCGTGGGCTTCTCAAGACAAAGAGGTTCGGATGCTGACCCACCAAGAGGAATTATTGGTGTCTATGTCCTGTCCCAATATTTGGAGCTATCAAAGAAGCAAGAAGGGATAAGTTTGTTTTGTCAGAAGAAGGTGGACAACAGCATTGCTTCATAATCATTTTGCTCTGGTCTTTGTCAGCACGAAGAAAAATGCACAACAACATTTTTTTAAACTCTTTTTTTAAAAAATTTTATTTAAGTGATCTCTACACCCTACGTGGGCCTCAAACTCATGACCCTGAGATCAAGAGTTGCTTGCTCTTCCAACTGAGCCAGCCAGGCGCCCCACAACAAATTCTTTCAAAATGAATTACAAAGAAAACTGTTAGGAAAGAGTCTGGTTAATTCAGTTCAACAACTATTTCCAGACTGATTAAAGTTCTAAAAATTCTTTAAACCATTTAAAGAAAAATGCAGAACACTATCTTTTTTATCATGGAAGTAGTGAAGGATTTTCAACCTCAAGCAGGAAGAGCATAAACTAGAAGGGGGGGAACCTGCTAAATTCGATTATATTAAATGTGAAAGCTTTCTTATCAAAAAGCACCAAAAATAAGGCAAAAAGATGAGTCAAAGGTTGGGAGAAGATATTTCTTCTCTAACCAACAAAAGATTAGTGTTTAGAATATTAAAAACAGGGGCGCCTGGGTGGCTCAGTCGTTAAGCGTCTGCCTTCGGCTCAGGGCGTGATCCCGGCGTTATGGGATCGAGCCCCACATTGGGCTCCTCCGCTATGAGCCTGCTTCTTCCTCTCCCACTGCCCCTGCTTGTGTTCCCTCTCTCGCTGGCTGTCTCTCTCTCTCTGTCAAATGAATAAATAAAGTCTTTAAAAAAAAAAGAATATTTAAAACAATTTCTACAGATCCGGAAGAAAGAGAAAAAAACAACCCAGCAGAAAAAAGTCCCCAGAACGTTGTTTTAGTTATTTGTTGCTGCAAAAAAATTACCCCCAAACAGCAGTTTAAAACAACAAACATTTATCGTCTTCTAGAAAGCCGGGAATTCAGGGGTCTCTCAGCTGGGTAGTTTTTTTTTTTTTTTTTTTTTGTAAAGATTTTTATTTATTTATCTGACAGAGATAGAGACAGCCAGCGAGAGAGGGAACACAAGCAGGGGGAGTGGGAGAGGAAGAAGCAGGCTCATAGCAGAGGAGCCTGATGTGGGGCTCGATCCCACAACGCCAGGATCACGCCCTGAGCCGAAGGCAGACGCTCAACCGCTGTGCCACCCAGGCGCCCCTCAGCTGGGTAGTTCTAACAGGCAAGATGTCTCCGAGGCTGGAGTCATCCGGATTGTACTCACTTCCAAATTTATTCACGTAGCTGTTTTCCAGAGACCTCAGTTCCCTGCCATGTGGGCCTCCCCAAAGGGATCCTCACAGCATGGCAGCTGGCTTCTCCCAGATGGAGTGATCCAAGGGAAAGAGAATAACCAAGAGAGAAACTGCAGTGTCTTTTATAACCTAATCTTGGAAGTGACATGCCATTTCTTTTGCCATACGCCATCAGTCTCACAGACCAGCCCCAGCACAAGGCAGGAGGGGCCCACACAAGGGTGTGAACACCACTCAGGACAGATGATTGGGGCCCATATTGGAGGCTGGCTGGCACAGTTACAGCTCAGCTCCTAGAAGAAGAAACTCAAAATAACCAAGACACTTAGGAAAAGATGCCCTGGGGCGCCTAGGTGGCTCAGTCCAAGAAGCACCTGCTTTATGCTCAGGTTTCGATCCCTACGTCCTGGGATGGAGCCCTGCATCAGGCTCTCTGCTCAGCAGGGAGCCTACTTCTCCCTCTCCCTCTGTCTGCCACTCCCTTGTTTGTGCTCTCTCTGTGTGTCACATAAATAAATAAAATCTTAAAAAAAAGAAAAGAAAAGAAAAGATGCCCACTGTCACTAATATTCAGGGGAATGCAAATTAAAATCTTGAGGAACTATTTCATACCCAAAAGTTTGGCAACTGTTGGGACGTCTGACAATACCAAATGTTGGGAGAATGGGGGAAAGAAGGAACTCCTCTGGTCTTGGCAGGAATATACATTGGAACCAACTGGTACTTGTGGGGGAAACGGGTAATATAAATTTGAAGATGCTCACACCCTATGACACAGCAATTCCTTTTCAGCAGGGGATTTTCTTTAAATGTGAGATTATGGGATGCCTGGGTGGCTCAGTCGGTGAAGCATCTGCCTTTGGCTCAAGTCATGATCTCAGGGTCCTGGAATTGAGCCCCGTATTGGGCTCCCTGCTCAGCGGGGAGTCTGCTTCTCCCTCCCACTCCCCTCTGTGCTCTCTCTTTTTCTCTCAAATCAATAAATCAAATCTTTTTTAAAATGTGAGATTACAAGGGGCGCCTGGGAGGCACACCGGTTAAGTGTCTGCCTTCGGCTCAGGGCGCGATCCCGGCATTGCGGGATCGAGCCCCACATCAGGCTCCTCTGCTGGGAGCCTGCTTCTTCCTCTCCCACTCCCCTGCTGTGTTCCCTCTCTCGCTGGCTGTCTCTCTCTGTCAAATAAATAAATAAAATCTTTAAAAAAAATGTGAGATTACAAAGGAGTTAAAATGAACGAATTAGATTTATATGTATCAATACGGATGCAGTTCAGAAACACAATATTGATGAGGCCTGGGAAGATACCCTCATGCAATGATCCTTATGGGACATTTTCAAATTAAAAAAAATAAGTGCTGACATTGTTTGTGGATATATGCAAGTGTACTAAAAGTACAAAATGCAGGGGCGCCTGGGGGGCTCAGTCAATTAAGCATCTGCCTTTGGCTCAGGTCATGATCTTGGGGGTCCTGGGATCAAGCCCCTCTGTCTTTCCCTCTATGCTTCCACCTTACTCGTGCTCTCTCTATCACGGTCTTCCCCAAATAAATAAATAAAATCTTTAAAAATAGTAAATATACAAAATGCAAAGGAATGACATACTCCTCCGTTTGGAGGTGGGAAGGGGACGAGAGTGGGATTTTAGTTGTGTCTGAGACATCCTATTTCCTCTTAAAAAAAAGATCTACAAGAAAATATGACTAACTACTAACATCTGTTTCACCTTGGTGGTGGATACATGGATGCAAGCATGATCCTAGACTCAACAGTTGACAGCCCCTGGGGATCGAGGAACCAGAACAGACACTCAACGGGGGGTGGGAGCCCCATCCCGAGGTGCTGGCCATCTCCTTAGTTGCTGGATTTTGGGTGGGTCCTTGAGAAAGACCCAATGACATCCAAATTGCCACCCGAGCTGTTGGGTTGGCTCATTGATGAGTATCTTTCAGGCTGAAGACGTGCCTTGTAGATTGTGGGGGGACCCACTTCTTGGCCGCCTTCTCAACAGTGTCATCTGTGACTTGGGTGAAAACAGCAGAGACACTAAGTCAGATCTGCAGGGGCTGCAAAATGAGAATGGAAGAGTATTCCCAGACTTGACTGAATGTCAAGTCTCTTCAACGTCATCCTTGCCTCTCAAAAGGTTAGACTGAAGCGCTCGTGTAATAATCATCTCAACAGGTGGGAGAGAGTCACTAGAGCCAATTGCGTACAATTAAAGAAGTGTAAATACAGTATTCCATGTAGCTTAAAATCAATGAAGACTTACAGACACCTGGCATGGCCGGCCCTGATGTGAAAATTCGGGAGTCTTAGAGCCTTTTATAATCTGCTGATGGGAGTGTAAATTGTTTTCTGGAGGGTAATTTGGTGATAGATAATTAAAAGCCTCACAAGGAAACACATATCTTTTGAACTAGCAATTCAACCTCTAGGAATTTTTTTTATAATATTTTATTTATTTATTTATTTATTTATTTATTTATTTGAGAGAGAGCACGCACAGGGGAAGGGGCAGAGGGAGAGAGAAAATTCCGAGCAGACTCCTAACCAAATGCAGAGCCTGATGCAGGGCTCGATCCCAGGACCCTGAGATCATGACCTGAGCCAAAACCAAGAGTCACTTAAGCAACTGAGCCACCCAGGCGTCCCCCAACCCATAGGAATTTTAAAGAAATCAGCTGTTATGCTAAGTCAGACAGAGAAACACAAATACTGTTTGTTATCACTCATATGCAGAACGTAAAACAGCCAAGCTCAGAGTGGGGGTTACCAGGGGCTTCAAGGTGGGGAGATGGGGAGATATTGGTCAAATGGTACAAACGTCTGGTTATAGGATTAACAAGTTCTGGAGAGGTAATGTACAGCAAGGTGATTATAGCTAATAATACTCTATTACATACTTTGAAGTTGTTAAGAGAGTAGATTTTAAATGTTCTCACTGCAAAAAAGACATGGTAACTATGTGATGGGAGGGAAGTGTTAGCTAATGCTATGATGGAAATAATTTTGCAATATATAAATGTGTCAAATCAACGCCTTGAACTTAGACAATATTAAATGTCAATTATATCTCAACAAAGGTGGGGAAAGTAGTCAGAGAATATACAAAGATGGATGTATAAGAATGTTAATCCAGGGCACCTGGGTGGCACAGCGGTTAAGCATCTGCCTTCGGCTCAGGACGTGATCCCGGCGTTCTGGGATCAAGCCCCACATCGGGCTCCTCCGCTGAGCCTGCTTCTTCCTCTCCCACTCCCCCTTGCTTGTGTTCCCTCTCTCGCTGGCTGTCTCTATCTCTGTCAAATAAATAAATAAAATCTTTTAAAAAAAAAAGAATGTTAATCCAAGCATCGTTTGCAATTGCCAAACAAACACAAATGTACGGAAACTATCCAGAGAGTACTAGTTAAATACATAACCTACATTGGGGTAGTGTATGGCCGATAGAAAATACAACATAATAAACACGGAATAGTCTGGAAGATTTTACAAGAATGTTTTTATAGTGATTATCACGAGGTGGGGAGTTGTGAGAGCCTTTGAAATTTATCTTTTGTTTATTTGTATTTTGTAATTTCCGAAGATTTTGTCTGGTTTATACGATGAAGCAATGAGTTTAAAAAAATAGTTTTAGGGGCGCCTGGATGGCACAGCGGTTAAGCATCTGCCTTCGGCTCAGGGCGTGATCCCGGCGTTATGGGATCGAGCCCCACATCAGGCTCTTCCGCTATGAGCCTGCTTCTTCCTCTCCCACTCCCCCTGCTTGTGTTCCCTCTCTCGCTGGCTGTCTCTATCTCTGTCAAATGAATAAATAAATAAAATCTTTTAAAAAAATAGTTTTAGCTGACAATANCTTGTGTTCCCTCTCTCCCTGGCTGTCTCTATCTCTGTCGAATGAATAAATAAATAAAATCTTTAAAAAAAATAGTTTTAGCTGACAATGCAGCTAATATAATTCAACAATGTAATGTTGCTATGAAGAAAAGTGGTCATGTAGGTAATTAGGAAAGAGACCAGGAGAAACAACGATCTTATTATAACTTTCATGTTCCCCTGTTGGGGGTCACATTTTAAGGGTTCAGAGGAGTGGTACCAGGATGTTGACAAAGTTGGAAATTATGTTCTAATTCACTGGTGAGAGATCAGGGCTATTTATCCCAGGAAATAACGGACTAAGGGAAAGTATCTTATCCTCAAACAATTGGAAGGCCATCATATGGATAACATTGGCTCAAAGTTGCTCCAGGAAACAGGAAACAGTTGCTTCAGAAAACAGAAACAGGGTAGAAGTTACAAGGAGCAGAGAGCTGAGCTTGCTCAAGGCAGCAACTTTCTAACAATTAAGGATTGTTACTATTGCCATAACGAGTTGAATCTGTCAGGGTTCCTTGGTTGCAAACAACAGAAACAGACTCTAGTTAGCACATGCAAGAAACAAATTATTGGAAGATTTGGAGAGTCTCATAGCAAAGAGCCTGGGGAAGCGGCTTTGGAAAAATGAAAGAATATTCTGAGTCATACATAGGGTGTTTTGCAGAAACCAGAGGCAATTTTCATCCAAGAATATTAAGGATGTACTTCTTAAAACTCCCCAGTGTCCTCTTCGCCATCTGATGTCCTTCCACTATCCATGGCTTAAAAAAACCTTTTGTGACCCCAGATAGTTTGTGACACCCTTCCTTTTCTGGGTTCTTCATGAGGTCCATCCGTTTTTGAAATCCCGAAGATCCTTATCACGTAAATGGATACTTCTGTTTCTTAGTTCCACAGGTTTTGCTCCTAAGCGTTCACAGATGTCCCCTGTTGTCACATTTTGGGGTTTGGTGAACAAGTACATGTTTGTCCTCAAAACCCCTTTCATTTTAAAAACTGGCAAGTTCTCCACCCCAGGTTTGTTAGTCTGTGGAATGATCTTTGCTGGGAAGAGCGGTTATGGGATGGAACCACTCTGTGTTTTCTTTCCATGGGAGTGGCTTTCCTCCCACTCATCAGAGCATCATGTAGCTAAAAGAAAACTTGAGTGGAGGGGCGCCTGGGTGGCTCAGTCATTAAGCGTCTGCCTTCAGCTCAGGGCATGATCCCAAGGTCCTGGGATCGAGCCCTGCATTGGGCTCCCTGCTCCGCGGGAAGCTGCTTCTCCCGCTCACACTCCCCCTGCTTGTGTTCCCTCTCTCGCTGTCTCTCTCTGTCAAATAAATAAATAAAATCTTAAAAAAAAAAAAAAGAAAAGAAAAGAAAACTTGAGTGGTAGGAAAGACATGGAGAATCAGGAGCCAAAAGGAGAAAGGAATCAATTCGAAATTCCTACTCCATGCCAGGCATCCTCCTGGGCGCTTGTGTAAGCAGGATCCCTCGCATAAGCACAGAAATGGACTGAAGCAGATTAAAGCAGAAAAAAACCACACACAATTTTGAGGCTATTGGGTAATGCACAGAGTTCTCAAGAAAGATTAGATAACCAGACAGAGCAAATAGGCAGGAACAAAATGGGGCTTTGCACTCAGAGAATAGCAAAAAGCTTGCCACAGAATGGGTTCCATTAAAAAAAGAAAAAGGAAGAAGAAAGAAAGAAAAGAAAAGAAAAGAAAAAGAACGAAAGAAAGAAAGAAAGAAAGAAAGAAAGAAAGAAAGGAAGGAAAGAAGGAAGGAAGGAAGGAAGGAAGGAAGGAAGGAAGGAAGGAAAGAAAGAAAAGAAAAAGGCTGTACCAGCACCTTTATTATTTTTTTAAAAAGATGTTATTTATTTATTTATTAGAGAGAGAGAGTGCGAACAAGCAGGGGAGGAGCAGAGAGAGAAGAAAAGGAAGACCATCTCTAGCAAACTCCACACTGAGTGCAGAGCCCGACGTGGGGCTCGATCCCAGGACCCTGAGATCAGGACCTGAGCTGAATCTAAGAGTCGGAGGCTTCGCCGACTGAGCCACCCAGGCGCCACCCAGGCGTCAGCAACTTTAAACGCCAGAAGCCAGAGCTTGCACTGCTGACCTCTCTGGCCTGGACAACGAGGCTGGGACCACTGTCCCTTGCACATGACTGTCACCCCCAGCCCCACCTCTCTCCTAGCTTCAGTTCCTCTCTCCACCCTCTTTTAAAGCCTAAGAGCACAAGCATCCGATTGAATGTAGGTCAGTAGCCAAAACCCAGCACAGTCCACCTTAGCACTTGCCGTGTTTTTCTAACCCAATTGTCATAGCAACCCCAGGAGTGGGTATTTCCCCGTCTTTTAGATGAACAAATGGGGGTTCAGATAGGAGCAGTCATCGGACTGAGGTCAGGCAGTGAGTGAGTGACCTCACTAGGGCTAGAACCCTGGCCTCCTTCCCTATCTATTCCACCACGATGTCTCTTATATGTCGGCCACTGCCTTTCGCCCCGGACACGGTTCTATGAGCGAGGCATTATTATAGCCACTTCACAGGTAAGGAGATGGAAGATCACTCAAGGTTCTCAGTTCGTGAGTGACAGGAGGCTTGGCTGCAGGACATCAAATTCGGTCCTTCAACCACTCCACGGTACTGACTCTTGGAGAAGGAGAGAAGATGGATGAATCCTCTCTTTCTCATGCTTTCAGTCTTTGTCAGGCAGGCCTGGAGGGCCCCCAGACACCCATCTCAGCCAATAAGGCACTAACCCCTCCCTCACCTGTGGTTGGAAGCTTGGAACCTTCTCAACTCCTGGCCTCTCATTCCCCATATGATGAGTTGGCCACTTCTTCTTCACACGTAAGACATGTCTTTCATTTCTCCTCCTCCTTCCTGCCCACAGCAGCATCTCTGGTCCAGGTGTGATTACTTTATGTCAGTAATCTTTTTCTTTTCTTTTCTTTTCTTTTCTTTTCTTTTCTTTTCTTTTCTTTTCTTTTCTTTTCTTTCCTTTTCTTTTCTTTTTTCTTTTCTTTCTTTCTTTTCTTTTCTTTCTTTTTTTTTTTTAATTTATTTATTCGACAGAGATAGAGACAGCCAGCGAGAGAGGGAACACAAGCAGGGGGAGTGGGAGAGGAAGAAGCAGGCTCATAGCAGAGGAGCCTGATGTGGGGCTCGATCCCATAACGCTGGGATCACGCCCTGAGCTGAAGGCAGACGCTTAACCGCTGTGCCACCCAGGCGCCCCTCTTTCTTTTTTTTTGATAGAGAGAGCGAGAGTGTGAGCTAGTGGGGAGGGGGGGGAGGAGGAGAGAGAGAGAGAATTTTAAACAGGTTCCCTGCCCAGCATGGAGCCCAACGTGGGGCTCAATCTCACGGCCCTGAGATCGTGACCTGAGCCAACATCAAGAGTCAGATGCTTAACCGGCTGAGCCACCCAGGTGCCCCAATGCCAGTAATCGTGCACTATTTTGTCAGTGGGTCTCCCTGTCTTCACATTCCCCCTTGGAGCCCATCTGCGTGCTGGTGACCAGTGGTGGACATCATGGCTGACTGTCCGTTATCATTCATCTCAGATGGCTGGTGCAAGCCAGCCATGGCAAATTGCTTCTGTCTTTTGAAAGGGCCATGTGACCCAAGACCTGGAGAGGGGTATCTGCTGGGAGGATGCTTCAGGATTTGGCTGTGCCTGAATGTGTTACTGGCCATTTTGCCATTCAGCCCCTCAAGAATAAAGTGGTAACTAGTGTTTGCACAGTGGAGATGCAGGAAGATTGGGGGTCTTGGGGGATTGATTACTCTATGCCTGCAGCCCGCCTATCCCTGAATTTCCAGTTAAATGAGATAATGAATTTCTTTATTGTTCACTCTGGTCTTAGCTGGGTCTCTGTTATTTGCAGCCGAAAGCATGCCCCTGACAGTCACTTTGTTAATAGAATCTACCGATTTCCTTCCTCCGTGGCTTTGCATGGCCTTTGGAATCAAGGCCACACTCCTTAACTTGACTCCATGACTCATAAAGGCCTGCTGATCTGTGCATAAGCCCCTGGGTCTTAGAATCTCCCAACCCCTTTCCCTAGGCCCTCAGTGTGCAATTAGACAATCCTGCCTCCTCTTCCCCAAAAACATCCTGTACGTCTATGCTGTTTCTTCTCTAGAATGTTCTTTTTTCTCTTTCTCCATCTACAGGACTTCTTTTCATCTTCCAGGATCAGCTCAAGTGATGACTCCTCTTTGAACTGTTTCCTAATCCCCGGGCAGAATTAAGGACTCCCTTAAGTATCTCGGAGCACTTTGTGTCTGTGTTCTAGTGCTTTCTGCACCCTCACACACAGTCCTGCTTCTCTGCTAAAACATGAGCTCCTGAAAGACAAGGACTGTATTTCATCTACCTTGTAGCTCTGGTACCTTGTGCAGGGAATGATTCTGTATGTACTCATGAAATATTTTTTTTAAAGATTTATTTATTTATTTATTTGAGAGAGAGCGAGCACATGTGCATGGGGGGGTTAGGGGTGGAGGTGGGGGTGGGCGGAGAGAACATGCAAGTTGGGGGAGGGGCGAGGCGCAGAGGCAGAGGGAGAGAAGCAGACTCCCCACTGAGCTTGGAGCCCGATGCAGGTTCTCGATCTCATGACCCTGAGATCATGACCTGAGCCAAAATCAAGAGTCGGAGGCTTAATGGACTAGGCCGCCCAGGCGCCCCTGTGCTAATGAAATTTGTTACCAAAGAGTCCTTGTTCATTCAGGTTGTAGATAACTTGGCATATGGTTATTAATTATTTTTTATTTGTATTAAAATTAGAGCAATATTATCACTAATAATGTGTTTAGGATTTTGCAGTTTAAGATGCTCTATAATATATGTTATCGCGGGGGCGCCTGGGTGGCTCAGTCGTTAAGCATCTGCCTTTGGCTCAGGGCGTGATCCCAGAGTCCTGGGATTGAGCCCCGCATTGGGCTTCTTGCTCTGCTGGGAAGCCTGCTTCTTCCTCTCCCACTCCCCCTGCTTGTGTTCCCTCTCTTGCTGGCTGTCTCTCTCTCTGTCAAATAAATAAATGAAATCTTTCATATATATATATATATATATATATATGTTATCTCAGTTAATCCGCACATATTGCTACAACATCAATATTATCCCTACTTAGCAGATGAAGAAACTGCATGTCCCATCGAAGTTTATTTGTTGAGTGCCTACAATTTGCATAATGTTATGTAAGAGGCAAGCTGAGGAGGGAGGTTGCAAAGGGGAGAAAACCATAGCCTCTCTCTTCACAGAGCTTGCAATTTATTTAGGGAGATAAGAAATAATGCATAATGTTTCCATTGCAAGAGACAACAGCAATGCGGCCCAACAGTGAAGAGATGTTGAAGGCAGTAATTTATGATCTAGAAAAAGAGGGGTACAAAACAGAAGCACCACAAAATTAAGGTGGAAGATAACACTGTGAGCTGGCAGTAGGGGTCTATGAATGATCTTCCAAAGAAGAATTGAACCACGAGCCCCTGGGGGGCTCAGTCGATAGAGCACGTGACTCTTGGTCTTGGGGTCATGAGTCTGACCCCCACGTTGGAGGTAGAGATTACTTTAAAAAAAAGAATTGAACCTAAATTTTAAGGATCAGTGGGATTTCACAAAATGGAAAAGGGGGAAAGGCATTCCCTGTGAAAAGTGAAGGCTTGACACCATGCAAAGAAGAGCGGATAGTGAAAGCTCCCAGGAAATGAATTCGTGTTTGGATGGACCGATGGATGGATGGTGGGATGATGATAGACAGATAAGATAAGATAAGATAGATAAGATAAGATAAGATATGAGGGTGGGTGGATAGATAAATGAATAGAGAATAGAGAGATAAATGCAGAGATATTAGAAGCCGGGCTCATTTAACTGTCTCCCAACACAGAACCATGATGATGGGTTAGTTATATTCTTTTTGCCAAGCAACTTGGCTTTCCTTGTCCAGCCAAAGGAAAGGGCTTGCAGATATCCAACATCACATTGAGTTAAAACATTTGAATGTGGTCAGAACTTCAAGTCATGCCTCAGCTTAGGATGTAATCAGGCCAGTGTGGCCTTTTAACATTATGTGTGGGTGTGTTTTCTCACAAACGCGTGTGCAGAGACACACATAAAACTTTGGGGGTTTTTCTTTTCCTTTTTACAGTATCACGCCAAGCTTTTGTTTTGACTGAATTGTCACTTTCCGATTTCCCATATGTGGGAGCCCAAAGCCCCATGAGTTTGGCATGAATGAGATACTTGGACCCATAATAATGGGTAGCAAGTGTTTACATAACTTGGGCAAAGGATACAATTTAGCTGGTTAGGGGAAGGATATTCCTGATGGGAAAGTGGTTTTGGCTCTTTAGTCCCATCCTTATTCCTGACAAAATCGTGGCCTAGATTGATGGGCTTGTGTGATCAGCATGAGGTGGGAGTTGCCCCCGCCTCTGGCTTTTAATCCCTAACAACAGATGAAGCCATGCTATTAGCAGAAAAGTCTCTGATTTCTGCCTTGTCCACAATGGAACCCATCATCTAGGTTCCTGGGACTGACTTTCTGGTAGGGTCACAGAAGTGGGGGCCATGTGTCTGAACACAGTGCCTTTTCCTCCAGCACAGGGCCTTTCCAGCCTAGGGTTTTTCTTACCCTAGCTCTGTCGAACCCAATGTTTGAACTTAGCTTAAAATGGGCCATTTTTCCGGGGTTCCTGAGTGGCACAGTCAGTGGAACGGCCGACTCTTGATTTCAGGGCCCTGGGATCGAGCCCCACGTCAGGCTCCCCGCTCAGCAGGGAGTCTGCTTGTCCCTCTGCCCCTGCCTCTCCCATTGCTCATGCTCGCTCACTCTCTCCCAAATAGATAAATACAATCTTTTACAAAAAATGTGCCATTTTTCTCCATTTTCAAAAATTCCCCAGCCTGAAATGGCCTGCGTTGTTACCTTCAGTCTGATGTCTTGTGGTTTCTCTGTGAAGGTTTTCCTGGCAGAAACGGTTATTTGCCCACTCAAGCCTTTCCTGCCCCCCCTTCCTCCTGCTGCCTCCAACTATGGAAGTTGGAAATCCAAATACAGAATTTCCCCATCTTCCTTGAGTTAGACGTGGCCGTGTGATCTGGTTTGGGCAGATGATAAGAAGAAGGTGTCCTCTTGGGGCTTCTGGGAGAATTTGTCTTCCTTATATAAGGGACAAGTCGAGAGCTCACTGTCCTGGTCTTTCCCTCCTTTATCCATCTGGGAAGCAGAAATGAGGTCTAGAACAAGGACAGCCATCCTGGGGTCATGATGCTACAAGCATGTGGAAGAAAAGTCAACACACTAGAATAGAAGAATAAAAAGGGGCGCCTGGGTGGCTCAGTCGGTTGAGCAACCCACTCTTGATTTCAGCTCAGGTCATGCTCTCAGGGTCTTGAGATCAAGCCCTGTATCCAGCTCTGTGCTAAGTGCAGAGCCTGTTAAAGTTTCTCTCTCTCTCTTTCTCTGCCCCTCCCCACCTCAAGCTCTCTCTCTCTCAAATAAATAAATAAATCTTTAAAAAACCCACAAAACTATGAGGTTTGTGATTTGACCATATGGTTCGATTGTAGATTTCACTTTGCTTCCTCTAAGGTCTTTTAAAATAACAGTCTTGGGGCGCCTGGGTGGCACAGCAGTTAAGCGTCTGCCTTCGGCTCAGGGCGTGATCCCGGCATTATGGGATCGAGCCCCACATCAGGCTCCACCGCTATGAGCCTGCTTCTTCCTCTCCCACTCCCCCTGCTTGTGTCCCCTCTCTCGCTGGCTGTCTCTATCTCTGTCAAATAAATAAATAAAATTAAAAAAAATTTTTTTTAAAATAAAAAAAATAAAATAACAGTCTTAAGTTTCATCACATCAATAGATATCTTAAAACTAATTAAAAAGGCACCGGTTATGGAGAATGGTCTCGGAAAAAGTGACCACTCCCTGTGACCTTCAAGCCAAGTTCTACTGGACTTTGAGATGAGTCTGAAATAAGGAAAGCCTAGTGTAGGGATATTTTGAGGACGGACTTCTGCACAGTGCACATGGAAAGCTCCTTTCATTTTGTTTAATTGTACACTAACTGAAATGTACTTAAGTCTTTAACAGGCTGGTCCAAAACTTCCCTCCCTTCTCATACCTCACTCACATGCCCTGCCTAGCATCTGACCTTCTCCTAGTCAACCCTCAAGACTCAGCGTGGCCTTTCCCAATCTGCCCCCGCCCCCGCCCCAATGTAGGGATAGTTGCTTTCATTCCAGGTGCCCTATAGCCCCTCGTTCCTGCCTCCCTGACAGCGGCTTATCCGGCTGTCCCACATGCTGGGATTATGTCCTTCCCATCTTTTTGCCTCTAGTATATAACGACGGTCATTGCTAACATTTACTGAAACTCACTTCATGCCAGACACAGTTCTAGGTGTTTTATGCGCATTGACCCATTTATTCTTTCCAGTAACCCCGAGGTAGGTACTATGGATAATCCCATTTTACAGATGGGGAAATTAAGGCATGGGGAGCTACACGTCTTGCCTGAGGGTCATCGGGCTGGCGGGTGACAGAGCAGCATTCATATCCTGCTGTCTTAACCACACCGTTATGCTTTCCCTCGTGAAGGCATGGCTGTTGGGATATGACTTGAGTAGTTAAGAATGACTTGGGTAGCTCACTGAACGAACTCTACGGAACTCACTGAGCCGCTGCTGGGTGCTTGGCGCTGTCCTAGGTACCAGGGATGGAGTACGGAACATGGCGGGAAGGGTACCGTCCTCATGGGGTTGACATTCTGGTCCCAGAGAGGGAAGCCAACAGAGAGGTGAAAAAATGGATGGGCCCACAGTTATAGAAATCCGGCAGGCCTGCTGCAACTTTCCCAGGCTGAGGATGGGAAGGGGCTGTTCCCCACCACGGGGCGCTACTACCAGAATACCGCAGACAAGGCAGGCTGAAGATGAAGGGATCGCAGCAGGGAACTTCACAAAACCTACTGGGCAGAGATCAGTCGGAACCATGAAAGGGAGGACGAAAGAGGGGAGAGCAAAGCAGAGAAGAGCGGCGGGGGGCTGAGGAACACGCGTCCGCTCTGCACGGAGAGAATAGGGTGGTTGAAGAACAGCCTTAAAACACTGGCCGGGCGGAAAGAGGGGCCCGTGGTAATGAAAGGGATTCTCACGAGTGCCTGGAAATAGGCTGGCGGTGATTGTACAGGCGAAAGCTCAAAAAGGCTTTGTTCTTCTGTCAAATAAGGAAAGCCATTGTGGGACGCAGGAAATAAGGAGCTTGTGTGTGTGTGTGTGTGTGTGTGAGAGAGAGAGAGAGAGAGAGGGAGAAATAAGGAGGGAGAGAGAGAGAGACTGGGGGGACGCTCCCCACCCCAAATGCAGAATGATAGTCACTAGCAATTCTGTACCTTGTACGTGCCCGAGGGGAAGGGCTGGAATTGTCCCCACGGCGACGTCCATGATAAAGCCAGCTTTCGGGAGTTGGGGTGTTGTGAGCCTGACTCTCAAACATGACTTTCTGAGAACCAGGATGACCCTCCCAGATCTGCATCAGGGCATTGCGCCTTGCTCTGGGGTCCCAGAGCCCACCAACCAGGGGTCCAGGTGACAGGGAGAAGCAGGGACTGACTGCAGCCCTGAGAACTTGCCCCCAGGGACCTCCAGGTAGGACAGAGAACCAGTGAAGGGGGAGCACGGTGGCCCTGAGGATCCCTTTGTGACCCCAGAGGCTGCAGGGTCCTATTGTCTGGCTTAAGCCAAGACTAGAGGGGACAGGGGGCTGCAGAGAACAGCGGGCTGGGCCCCTCTGCCTTTGTGGCCCTCTCCTGTTGCTGGAGGGCAGTGTGACGAAGGCCTGCAGAGTGTGGGCTCTAGAGTCACCCCCACGGCCAAATCCAGGCTCCCTCCCTTTCTACAGGGTGGCTTTGGGCGAACTCTAACCTCTGTTTCTGCAAACACAAAGTGGACACCCTCCATGGTGGTCTAGGGGGAGTAAAAAGCTGAGAAGAACTTTATGTAGAACATAGAGAACTAGGTAGCATGTAGGAAGCACTCCATAAACATAAGTAATAGTTCTTATTCATATTGCCCTTGGGGTTGTTCAGCACTGGCAGGGCACACACACTCTGGGATATACCATTTCCCTTTGTTCCCTAGTTTCAAGGGTAACCCGAGTTTTTCAGGACAAGATGAAGTCTAAGGACAAACCTTACAGGGATGTCCCAGACCCCTCAGTTCCCACCTCCTCTGTCCTCAGCCCTGGGTAGTGGTAAGTGGGTCTCCAAGGTGGTGCTACCCTGGGCTAATGACTCCCAGGATGGGTGCCTGCAAACAGGCAAGCCCAGTTGGTCACCCTTTCTCCAGATGACCCTCCCAGCCCCCATGACATGATGCCACCTAGACTTTGCACAGCCAGGNCCCCCCCCCCCGCAGACCCTCCCAGCCCCCATGACATGATGCCACCTAGACTTTGCACAGCCAGGGCATCGGTCCTCTCTCTGCTCACTGCTGCATTTCTCCCTCGACCCTAAGAGGAGGCGGGGGCAGGAGGGGTGATTTGTATCACATTGGGAAACAGAATTTTGGCTGCTCTTGTTAGGTGCCAAGGGTTTTGTGAAGGGCACTCATGCTGAAGAGGAAAAAACAAAAGGAAATATTCTGGGAATTCCCAGTTTGTTCTTGGCACCCGTCGGAATCTTAATGCTCTAGGAAGCTTCTCTCTGCATCCCTATCTCCTCCCCCCAACCCATCTGCCCCCTTCCTCCTAACACTTTCCAGCTTTGTGAGTGCCTGGAGCTAGTTTGCAAATGAAACACGCTCCCAGAGGTTCCAATGGTTCCCTTGGGTCCCCCCGAGGAGACAGTGTATGTAGGAGAGCAGGGGAGCTCAGATGGGGAGCTCAGGGCCTGTCTGAATCTCTCCGCAGTGTGTTGGCCATCAGAGCCCTTTGGGGACCAGGGAGTCCACTGTGGACCTTGTTCTCACTGGGGTCCCTTGGCTTCGCTGCTGCTCCTTCCAGACGCTGAATGGGGGTGGAATGGTAGCTAGCTGCTGGGAGGATAGAATGACTATTATTATCGAAAAAGGCTTAGGACAGTGCCTGGTACATATAAGCACTCAGTAAATATCAGCTATTTTCTGTAGCACATGGTTTGTTAAAATAAACTATTTTGGGGAGCGTCTGGGTGGCTCAGCTGATTAAACCTCTGTCTTGGGCTCAGGTTATGATCTCAGGGTCCTGGGATCGAGCCCTGAGTCAGGCTCCCTGTTCGGCGGGAAGCCTACTTCTCCCTCTCCCTGCCCCCTGTTCGTGTTCTCTATCTCTCTCAAAATAAATAAATAAAATCTTTTGAAAAAAAGAATTCTTTAGTTATTCTAGATCTTACACGTTTCCTTATAAAATTTAGAAGCAACTTGTTAATTTCTGCCAAGGGAGGGGGAGAGAGAGGGAGAGAAAGGAGAATGTAGGGAGGGGATCAAGGAAAGAAGGATTAAGGAAGAAATTTAAAAGGCTGTAGTCATTTTTAATTTGGGCTGTACTGAATCTCTAAATTAATTTGGGAGGAATTGATACCTTTATGCTACTGCATCTCATAGTCAATGAACGTGCTATATTTTTGTGTTAGGTGTTTTTAATAGGTAATAATGAAAAAGTTCTTTATTTTCTCTGTAGAAGAAAGCAACATGATTTGTTTTATTTGCTGCCAGAAACTGCATTTTTTAAGTATTCAATTACAAGCGTATAATTTAAAAAATAATTTTCCTACCTCTTTGATACTGGTATACACAAATACAATTTACTTTTGCATTTTCATTGAGAGAAGTTTTTTTGTAAAGAAATTTTTTGGTTTTAGATGAATTTCGATTTATGGAAAAGTTGCAAAGAATACAGAGAGTGGCCGTGTGCCCCTCTTTCAATTTCCCCCACTGCTAACATCTTATATAACCATGGCACAGCTATCAAAACTAAGAAATCGGGGCACCTGGATGGCTCAGTCAGTTGAGCACCCAACTCTTGATTTTGTCTCAGGTCATGATCTCAGGGTCATGGGATCGAGCCCTGTGTCCTACTCCACGCTCCATGGGGAGTCAGCTTGGGACTTTCTCCCTCTGCCCCCTCTGCTCGTGCTTTCTCTCTCTCTCAAATAAATAAATAAATCTTAAAAAAAAA
Organism: Ailuropoda melanoleuca; assembly: GCF_002007445.2. Lineage (NCBI taxonomy): Eukaryota > Metazoa > Chordata > Mammalia > Carnivora > Ursidae > Ailuropoda > Ailuropoda melanoleuca. The sequence continues at coordinate 4,417,422 of NC_048234.1, forward strand.
ACCCTAAGAAATCAACACTGATACATTACCAATACACAAACTTGAGATTTTATTTGGATTTCATCAGTTTTTCCAGTAGTGTCCTTTTTTATTTTTATTTTTTGGTTCCGAGATATAATTGTGGCCACTTCATTGCATTTAGAGTATTTTGATTTTGAAAACAGCTACCTGCTAAGCCCTCTTATTAATTCTAATATTTACATATGGATTCCTTGGGAAATTTTAGGTATACAAACAACAAATAATGCCAATTTTGTTCCCCCCTTCCCAATCCTGGTCTCTTTTGTTTCCTTTCCCTGTTGTATTATATTAGGCAGGACTCTGAGCTATAGAAATAATGGCGGTGGGAATCCATGCCTTATTCCTGATCGTAAAGGAAGAGCTTTCAACGTTTCACCATTAGGGTCTGATGTTTTTGTAAGCCTTTCTGCAGAGACTCTGTCTCAGATCATGGAAGTTCCCTTTTATTCCTAGTTTAAGAAGAATTTTAAAAAATGGTGAACGGGTGTAAGTTTTATCAAACATTTCTTTTGCACCATTGAAATGATCATGATCTTCCTCCTTTAATCAGTGTATGTAGAGTACATTTTTTTTTTTTAAGTAGGCTACACACCCAGCATGGAGCCCAATGTGGGGCTTTGAACTCACGCCCCCGAGATCAAGACCTGAGCTGAAATCAAGAGTCAGGCACTTAACCGACTTAGCCACCCAGGTGCCCCTACGTATGTAGACTATTAACACCAGTTGATTTTCTTTTTTTTCCCCCTAAGATTTAATTTTATTTAAAGATTTTATTTATTGAGAGAGAGAGCACGAGCAGGGGGCAGAGGAGGAGGGAGAAGCAGACTCCCTGCTGAGTGCCAAGCTCAATGCAGGGCTCGATCCCAGGACCCTGGGATCATGACCTGAGCCGAAGTCAGACCCTTAACCAACTGAGTCAGCCAGAAGCCCCAACACTAATTGATTTTCTGTGTTAAATTGAATTTACAATCCTGGAATAAACCCAACCTTACCCCAGGACACATCATCTTCTTTATATATTGCTGGATTCAATTTTCTGACATATTTTTAGAAGGCTTTTTTTTTTTTTTTTGCTTTTATGTTCACTTTCTCGGTTGAGGTTGACCTACAATTTTTGTTTTGATATTAAACATCACACTGGCTTCATAAAATGAGCCGGGGGCACGTGCGTTCTTTTCTCTGCTCTCTGGAAGGGTTTGGGTATGTTTGGAATTATTTCTTCTCTAAATGCTTCACTCCCATGGGCGTCTAGAGCCAAGAAACACAAGGGATCCTGATTTGAGTGTCTCACCACCATCTGTATTGCCCTGGGTTTTTCCAGAGCCTCAGGGGGCCCCTCCTGGGTTACACTAACCTTTTACAGTAACAAATGGGGCACATACATGTCTGTCTCATGGTCTCTGGGCTCTGAAACTCGAGCAGAGCGTGTATACCATTCTCCCCTTAAGCTGAGCAGGAAACTTGTTTTCGTTTTAAAGATTTTATTTATTTATTTGACACAGAGAGAAAACCAGAGAGCACAAGCGGGGTGGGGGTGGGGGGAATGGTAGAGGGGGAAGGAGAACCAGGCATCTCGCCAAGCAAGGAGCCTGAATCGGGGCTTGATCCCAGGACCCTGAGACCATGACCTGAGTCAAAGGCAGATGCTTCACCGACTGAGCCACCCAGTCACCCCATGGAAACTCGTTTTTGTGAGCTTGTGGGATGTGTGGTGGTCGGGAAAGGTGCCCCATGGGCTTGCTTTCTGGGCTGGGAAGGAGACGGGGATTATGGAAAGCCCAGGTAAAGAGCCCCAGGTGCCCAGTGTGGCAGCGACATTCACGGTCACTCCTCAAGCTGTTCTTTGGAGTCTCGGCCAGAAGCCGCAGAATCAGCATCCAAGCGTGGACGAGAAGCAGCTCTTGCTCCTTGCCCCATAGCACCCGTCACCCTCTCCTCTCCCCCCTGGCCCAGACATTCTCAGCATCTTCTGTGATGGGGACGCCCGCTCAGACGTTCGTTTGGGAGGACAGGGCGTGACACGCACAGGGAGGCCGGTCAGGGCACATTCCAGGAAAAGAAGTCAGAGAAGGTTTCCTTTTCCTTTTTCCTCTCCTGCATCCTGGGGAGGGTTGCCTCACTGGGGGCAGGTTGAGGGGATGCTGGGGGAGGAGTGGAGAAGGGGGGCTTCTCTATGGCTTTCCAAAGCTCGGGCCACAAAAGTTCCCTTTCAAGCCTTAGCTGAAGTCCTGTGCTGGTAGTTCTCAAAGTTTTGTTCTCGAGACCCCTTTATGAGGAAACCAAAGGACTTTTGTCTGTGTGGATCATACCCGCTGATATTTACTGTACTAAAAAACAGAGCAGAGAAATTTAAAAATATTTAATTTATTTAAAATAACAATAATTATGGGGCGCCTGGGTCACTCAGAGGGTTAAGCATCTGCCTTTGGCTCAGGTCAGGATCCCGGGGTCCTGGGATCGAGTCCTGCATTGGGCTCCCTGCTCAGCGTCTCCCTCTGCCTGCCACTCCCCCTGCTTGTGCTCTCTCCCTCTGACAAATAAATAAATCTTTTAAAAAAATAATAAAATAAAATAAGAATGACCCATTAAAATTAACACAAATAATATACTTTTATAAAAAAAAATCACTGCAATTTCTAAAATAAAGAAAGATGAATGAGAAGAGCGGCATTGTTTTGGAATTTTGCAAATCTCCCTAATGTCTGCCTTAATAAAAGATAGCTGATTCTCATGTTTGCTTCTAGTATTAGATTGATTACAGTAAGTGTTGGGGTTTTTGTTTTTTGGGCTTTTTTGCTAAAGTATGTGATGAAAATTTAGGCTCACATAGATATAAAGTTGGAAAAGAGGAATATTTATTTCATTTATTTTTAAGATTCTATTCATTTATTTGAGAGAGAGAGACAGCATGAGCTGGGGGGAGGGCAGAGGGAGAGGGAGAAGCAGGGTCCCCACTGAGCAAGGAGCTTGTGGCAGGGCTCGATCCCAGGACCCGGAGATCACGACCTGAGCCGAAGGCAGACGCATCACTGACTGAGCCACCCACGTCCCCCAAGGAGGACTATTTTAATAGCTTTTCAGATAATTATGAATGTTCTTTTTTGACCATTGGTAGTTTCTTATAAGTGAGTTGCAGTGTGAACTCTAATATCCTTCAACCTTTATACTCCGTCCCGTTAAAATCCATTGGCTTATTTTGCATTTTGAATAGATTTTGTGCCTGTGTATGATTTTGTAGCATTGTGCTCTGGTCAGTGGGGAAATAGTGGTTCACTGAGTTACAGATACTCCAATGTTAACACATTTCCTTGTACAATATCAAAGCATCACATTTATTTCCACCACCCCCAATGTCATCAGAAATGTCTTTGAGTGTTGAGGAAACTCTAGCTCTCAGGATGGCAGATACAAGTTTTCAAAAATCTGAATTTTCGGGATGCCTGGTGCCCAGTCGGTGGGCTCTGCCTTTGGCTCAGGTCATGATCTCAGGGTCCTGGGCTTGAGCCCCAGATCGGACTCCCTGTTCAGCGAGGAGCCTGCCTCTCTCTCTCCCTCTGCCTGCTGCTCCCCCTTCCTGTGCTCTCTCTCTCTCAAATAAATAAATAAAATTTACAAAAAAAATATTTAAAAAGTATTCAAGGGTTGTGGTTTAATAAAAGTAATACCGCATGCTGCTAATTGAGGACATGTGGAAGGAATTCAGGACAACCTGAATTTTGCGTTTTCTGAGCGCCCCAGGCAGAGAGAAGGCAATGGCCCTCGCAGAGCTTGGTGCCACTGCCTTGATTTGGCTAAGGCACCCATCACAGACCATTGCTTTTGTGCCCTCAGGACTAATGCTGACACAGGGAAATCGGGACATGATGTGTCAGAATTACAATGAGAGCAGTCGTAACCGTGCAGACGTCAAGACTTCCAGAGGTCCGTGAACCAGACTCCCAGAATGGATGCACTATGACGTCGACTCCATTGGACCTAGAAACTTTTGATAATTCCCAAGAAGCGATAAGCCTTCAAGATGATGATGACGAAGGTGATGGTGAGGTCTACCACTTACGGAGTGCAGAATGTGCGTCCTGGGTCTTGCTAATAATTTCTCATGCATTGTCTCTTTTAATCCTCTCCCCCTATTTTTGAGAGAGAGAGAGAGAGAACGAGGAGCAAGAACACGAGCGGGGGGAAGGGCAGAGGGAGAGAGAGAATCTCAAGCAGACTCTGCCCCCGACACAGGGCTCAATCTCACTACCCTGAGATCATGACCTGAGCTGAAGTCAAGAGTTGAACCCTTTACCGACTAAGCCACCCAGGCGCCCCCCCCCTTTAATGCACTGATGCTTTATTGGCTGGCTTCGCCTCGGACAACAAGAGTGAGGGGGGCAGGGAAGAGAGAGAGGGAGGAAAGAAGGGCAGATACTGGATGGTGCTACTGAGCTGGCCCTAGCTGGTGACAGGGTCCTGTGGGATTTCTCCGGAGAGGCCATCAGCAGCCGTCCGAGCACCTATCCTCTGTGCTGTGATTCAGGGACCCAGACCACCTCCATCCTGGGAGGCCCCCATCTCTGACATCCTGGCTCCGGTTATGAGATGGACTTTACTGCTCTTTTCATTTCACAGATGGGAAGACAGCTTTGCCTTGCCCAAGTCGAATGGCTAGTGAGTTGGGGAGCTGTGAGCTCTATCTCTTTGGCTCTTCTGAACAACCTGTGGGGCAGTGAAGGCAAGCAGGGCTGGGCATGGAAGAGGTTGGATCCTGACGCACCCACAGGGAGATCTCAGCCCATCCCACGCGGGCACGGTGATGGGGTGGGACTCCGGAGCTGGGCTGTTCCCTTGCTTTGAGCAAGGGGATCATCCTTTACCCCTTCTCTGCTGAGTCATTGGATGCAGACTGCCCAGGGGTAGGGGGCTTGATCCTGGGTGAGGTGTAATTCTGGTGGTAGTGGGCGGGGGGAGTGGCTCAGCTGTCAGGTACCACCATTCCCAGTAGTGCTAGCGCTGGGCACCTGAGCAATTGAAGGGGAGTCTGGGAGGACCACCACAATGCCCACGATAGGGTCTGTGGCTCAAGATTGTTGAGTACTTTAGCCTAGAGCCTGACTCCCAATGAGAGGAAAGCTTCACCTCTGGGGCAAGAGAGATCTGGACGCGCGCCATTGAAGCCCGCTGGCTGGAATTCATCAGAGGCTCCAGCATCTTCAAGGTAGGAGAACCCTTAAAACCATCAGACCCAAACAGCCCCTCAGACTCCGTCTGAACCACCAGGGGATGTGGATCTCTTCTGCCACTGGACGGTGGGCCAATCAGTCTCCTGATCTCGGAAACAGAAACGGTGAGCTAACGACGTGCCTCACGGGCTATCGTGTTAAGTGTTAAGGCATTTTGTAAAGAGTGAGCTCACCTGCTTCTTCTTCTTTTTTTTTTTTTTTAAAGATTTTATTTATTTATTTGACAGAGACAGCCAGCGAGAGAGGGAACACAAGCAGGGGGAATGGGAGAGGAGGAAGCAGGCTCCCAGCAGAGAAGCCTGATGCAGGGCTCGATCCCAGAACGCCGGGATCACGCCCTGAGCCGAAGGCAAACGCTTAACGACTGAGCCACCCAGGAGCCCCTTCACCTGCTTCTCTGCTGGGCTACAGTCATGGTGAGCCACCCAGGCGCCCCTTCACCTGCTTCTGTGCTGGGCTACAGTAATGGCGAGGACACCCTAAGCACCTGGGGCTGTAACTCTTACCCACTGCTCTGGACTGTCCTCTCCCCATGTCCCAGGACCAGCAGCATCCTCATCCTATGGGAGCATAGGAGAAATGCAAATTTTCAGTCCCTCCCCAGAATGAATGAACCACAAACTCCGGGCCTGGGACTAGGCAGTCTCCAGGTTCATAAGCTCTAGAAGTGACTCTGAGACCTACTGGGCACAATGAGTCCACAGCTCACACCACACGCCACTCAGCACGCCCATTCTGCCACACTGAAATGCGTCCTGTTCCGTGGTGGGTACGGGTCCGCCGACCATGAACCTGGATGCCACAGCGGTGTGGATGCACTCCGTACGGGAGGGACCCCGAATTCTGCATTGCTAAGCTCCCAGGGGATACCTGGACCATAGTGCGAGTAGCAAGGCCCTAGACTAGAGCCTGTTCTCTTTTCTCATGAATGTCTCCCTACGTCTCTGAAGCTAGCGAT
>NC_048234.1:4424188-4428103 GCF_002007445.2 Ailuropoda melanoleuca
GCGTCCGCTCTGCACGGAGAGAATAGGGTGGTTGAAGAACAGCCTTAAAACACTGGCCGGGCGGAAAGAGGGGCCCGTGGTAATGAAAGGGATTCTCACGAGTGCCTGGAAATAGGCTGGCGGTGATTGTACAGGCGAAAGCTCAAAAAGGCTTTGTTCTTCTGTCAAATAAGGAAAGCCATTGTGGGACGCAGGAAATAAGGAGCTTGTGTGTGTGTGTGTGTGTGTGTGAGAGAGAGAGAGAGAGAGAGGGAGAAATAAGGAGGGAGAGAGAGAGAGACTGGGGGGACGCTCCCCACCCCAAATGCAGAATGATAGTCACTAGCAATTCTGTACCTTGTACGTGCCCGAGGGGAAGGGCTGGAATTGTCCCCACGGCGACGTCCATGATAAAGCCAGCTTTCGGGAGTTGGGGTGTTGTGAGCCTGACTCTCAAACATGACTTTCTGAGAACCAGGATGACCCTCCCAGATCTGCATCAGGGCATTGCGCCTTGCTCTGGGGTCCCAGAGCCCACCAACCAGGGGTCCAGGTGACAGGGAGAAGCAGGGACTGACTGCAGCCCTGAGAACTTGCCCCCAGGGACCTCCAGGTAGGACAGAGAACCAGTGAAGGGGGAGCACGGTGGCCCTGAGGATCCCTTTGTGACCCCAGAGGCTGCAGGGTCCTATTGTCTGGCTTAAGCCAAGACTAGAGGGGACAGGGGGCTGCAGAGAACAGCGGGCTGGGCCCCTCTGCCTTTGTGGCCCTCTCCTGTTGCTGGAGGGCAGTGTGACGAAGGCCTGCAGAGTGTGGGCTCTAGAGTCACCCCCACGGCCAAATCCAGGCTCCCTCCCTTTCTACAGGGTGGCTTTGGGCGAACTCTAACCTCTGTTTCTGCAAACACAAAGTGGACACCCTCCATGGTGGTCTAGGGGGAGTAAAAAGCTGAGAAGAACTTTATGTAGAACATAGAGAACTAGGTAGCATGTAGGAAGCACTCCATAAACATAAGTAATAGTTCTTATTCATATTGCCCTTGGGGTTGTTCAGCACTGGCAGGGCACACACACTCTGGGATATACCATTTCCCTTTGTTCCCTAGTTTCAAGGGTAACCCGAGTTTTTCAGGACAAGATGAAGTCTAAGGACAAACCTTACAGGGATGTCCCAGACCCCTCAGTTCCCACCTCCTCTGTCCTCAGCCCTGGGTAGTGGTAAGTGGGTCTCCAAGGTGGTGCTACCCTGGGCTAATGACTCCCAGGATGGGTGCCTGCAAACAGGCAAGCCCAGTTGGTCACCCTTTCTCCAGATGACCCTCCCAGCCCCCATGACATGATGCCACCTAGACTTTGCACAGCCAGGGCATCGGTCCTCTCTCTGCTCACTGCTGCATTTCTCCCTCGACCCTAAGAGGAGGCGGGGGCAGGAGGGGTGATTTGTATCACATTGGGAAACAGAATTTTGGCTGCTCTTGTTAGGTGCCAAGGGTTTTGTGAAGGGCACTCATGCTGAAGAGGAAAAAACAAAAGGAAATATTCTGGGAATTCCCAGTTTGTTCTTGGCACCCGTCGGAATCTTAATGCTCTAGGAAGCTTCTCTCTGCATCCCTATCTCCTCCCCCCAACCCATCTGCCCCCTTCCTCCTAACACTTTCCAGCTTTGTGAGTGCCTGGAGCTAGTTTGCAAATGAAACACGCTCCCAGAGGTTCCAATGGTTCCCTTGGGTCCCCCCGAGGAGACAGTGTATGTAGGAGAGCAGGGGAGCTCAGATGGGGAGCTCAGGGCCTGTCTGAATCTCTCCGCAGTGTGTTGGCCATCAGAGCCCTTTGGGGACCAGGGAGTCCACTGTGGACCTTGTTCTCACTGGGGTCCCTTGGCTTCGCTGCTGCTCCTTCCAGACGCTGAATGGGGGTGGAATGGTAGCTAGCTGCTGGGAGGATAGAATGACTATTATTATCGAAAAAGGCTTAGGACAGTGCCTGGTACATATAAGCACTCAGTAAATATCAGCTATTTTCTGTAGCACATGGTTTGTTAAAATAAACTATTTCTGGGAGCGTCTGGGTGGCTCAGCTGATTAAACCTCTGTCTTGGGCTCAGGTTATGATCTCAGGGTCCTGGGATCGAGCCCTGAGTCAGGCTCCCTGTTCGGCGGGAAGCCTACTTCTCCCTCTCCCTGCCCCCTGTTCGTGTTCTCTATCTCTCTCAAAATAAATAAATAAAATCTTTTGAAAAAAAGAATTCTTTAGTTATTCTAGATCTTACACATTTCCTTATAAAATTTAGAAGCTACTTGTTAATTTCTGCCAAGGGAGGGGGAGAGAGAGGGAGAGAAAGGAGAATGTAGGGAGGGGATCAAGGAAAGAAGGATTAAGGAAGAAATTTAAAAGGCTGTAGTCATTTTTAATTTGGGCTGTACTGAATCTCTAAATTAATTTGGGAGGAATTGATACCTTTATGCTACTGCATCTCATAGTCAATGAACGTGCTATATTTTTGTGTTAGGTGTTTTTAATAGGTAATAATGAAAAAGTTCTTTATTTTCTCTGTAGAAGAAAGCAACATGATTTGTTTTATTTGCTGCCAGAAACTGCATTTTTTAAGTATTCAATTACAAGCGTATAATTTAAAAAATAATTTTCCTACCTCTTTGATACTGGTATACACAAATACAATTTACTTTTGCATTTTCATTGAGAGAAGTTTTTTTGTAAAGAAATTTTTTGGTTTTAGATGAATTTCGATTTATGGAAAAGTTGCAAAGAATACAGAGAGTGGCCGTGTGCCCCTCTTTCAATTTCCCCCACTGCTAACATCTTATATAACCATGGCACAGCTATCAAAACTAAGAAATCGGGGCACCTGGATGGCTCAGTCAGTTGAGCACCCAACTCTTGATTTTGTCTCAGGTCATGATCTCAGGGTCATGGGATCGAGCCCTGTGTCCTACTCCACGCTCCATGGGGAGTCAGCTTGGGACTTTCTCCCTCTGCCCCCTCTGCTCGTGCTTTCTCTCTCTCTCAAATAAATAAATAAATCTTAAAAAAAAAACCCTAAGAAATCAACACTGATACATTACCAATACACAAACTTGAGATTTTATTTGGATTTCATCAGTTTTTCCAGTAGTGTCCTTTTTTATTTTTATTTTTTGGTTCCGAGATATAATTGTGGCCACTTCATTGCATTTAGAGTATTTTGATTTTGAAAACAGCTACCTGCTAAGCCCTCTTATTAATTCTAATATTTACATATGGATTCCTTGGGAAATTTTAGGTATACAAACAACAAATAATGCCAATTTTGTTCCCCCCTTCCCAATCCTGGTCTCTTTTGTTTCCTTTCCCTGTTGTATTATATTAGGCAGGACTCTGAGCTATAGAAATAATGGCGGTGGGAATCCATGCCTTATTCCTGATCGTAAAGGAAGAGCTTTCAACGTTTCACCATTAGGGTCTGATGTTTTTGTAAGCCTTTCTGCAGAGACTCTGTCTCAGATCATGGAAGTTCCCTTTTATTCCTAGTTTAAGAAGAATTTTAAAAAATGGTGAACGGGTGTAAGTTTTATCAAACATTTCTTTTGCACCATTGAAATGATCATGATCTTCCTCCTTTAATCAGTGTATGTAGAGTACATTTTTTTTTTTTTAAGTAGGCTACACACCCAGCATGGAGCCCAATGTGGGGCTTTGAACTCACGCCCCTGAGATCAAGACCTGAGCTGAAATCAAGAGTCAGGCACTTAACCGACTTAGCCACCCAGGTGCCCCTACGTATGTAGACTATTAACACCAGTTGATTTTCTTTTTTTTCCCCCTAAGATTTAATTTTATTTAAAGATTTTATTTATTGAGAGAGAGAGCACGAGCAGGGGGCAGAGGAGGAGGGAGAAGCAGACTCCCTGCTGAGTGCCGAGCTCAATGCAGGGCTCGA
>NC_048234.1:4432365-4468676 GCF_002007445.2 Ailuropoda melanoleuca
GGGCTCGATCCCATAACGCCGGGATCACGCCCTGAGCCGAAGGCAGAGGCTTAACGACTGAGCCACCCAGGCGCCCCTTCACCTGCTTCTGTGCTGGGCTACAGTAATGGTGAGGACACCCTAAGCACCTGGGGCTGTAACTCTTACCCACTGCTCTGGACTGTCCTCTCCCCATGTCCCAGGACCAGCAGCATCCTCATCCTATGGGAGCATAGGAGAAATGCAAATTTTCAGTCCCTCCCCAGAATGAATGAACCACAAACTCCGGGCCTGGGACTAGGCAGTCTCCAGGTTCAATAAGCTCTAGAAGTGACTCTGAGACCTACTGGGCGCAATGAGTCCACAGCTCACACCACACGCCACTCAGCACGCCCGTTCTGCCACACTGAAATGCGTCCTGTTCCGTGGTGGGTACGGGTCCGCCGACCATGAACCTGGATGCCACAGCGGTGTGGATGCACTCCGTACGGGAGGGACCCCGAATTCTGCATTGCTAAGCTCCCAGGGGATACCTGGACCATAGTGCGAGTAGCAAGGCCCTAGACTAGAGCCTGTTCTCTTTTCTCATGAATGTCTCCCTACGTCTCTGAAGCTAGCGATTGTGTTCCCCTTCCCAGGCTGCTTCTCTGGACTTAATAGGACCGGTTTCCTCAACTACTCTTTAGGCAGTAATGTTTCTACACGCCAACCTCTCCCACCCTGCGCCCCCCAATTTAGGCTGCAACTAGAGACATTATCCACTCCCTGGCCCTCAGCCTGCGTGGTCTCTTCTCTCTTCACCCTCTTTCCCCCTGTTCCTGGCCCTTAGCGCTGTTTCCTTCAGCATTTTCTAGGCTGGCTCTGGCCCCGGGGGAATTTGCAGATTGCTCATGCTTCTGGGAAACTCTTCAGGCAAGAGGAAGGAAATCACTCCAGAGCTGGACAGTGCGGCGTGCATCTGGCCAACCTGGCCTCACGCCCTGGTGAGCCTCCTGCCCCCAGCGCCCCCCTTGGAGGACTCCCCCCTACCCCTTCTGGAGTCATCTCAAATCACCACGAGTAACCTGGGCCTTCCTATCTGCCATCCCTTATAGCATCCCGGGGTACTTGAAGCCGTCTTCGGTTCAATTTCCTATCTGCTGTCCCTTACAGCATCCCAGGGCTGGAAGGTAGCACAGAGCCAAAAACGGGTCCTTCCTTTGCAGGGAAGAAGGGGTTCTCCAACCAGGCCAAGACGAGGGAGCCGTTGTGGCTGAGTTAACACCTGCGTGGCATTCCTCCCAAGGATCCCTCATCCTCACCACCTCCTGGTCTCCTCCCTGGTCTCCTGGGACTGCCCAGAGCCAATGGGACTCCCCCCCAGGCTTTGTTCCAGAAAAGCCTATAAAATGTGTTTGCTGGGAAGGAGCAGGACGAGGCCAGTCTCACGCCTTAACATCTCAGTGAGGATTCATCCATCAAATGAATAAAGAGTTCGCCCATCTCAGGGGCATAAAACTCACAGGTAGATAACTATAAGGAATTAGACACCGTTTCACAGGTAAACGAAGGCTGAGAGATTAGAAATTCCTTTTCATTACCCTGATCGGGGGCCTGCCTGACAGATCCATATGTTTTCACAGGGCTGTGATCGGTACTGATATATTGACTTAGATTTTGTTCGTTTAATTTCTTTTAGTAAAAACATTAATAGATACGTTGATACAGACACACAGGTATATATAACTCTCCAAGCAATCCTAGACTTGCATGGTGGTCGCAAGCTCGAACCCCACCACTCGCTGGCTGTGTGACATCAGGCCACTTCTTAACCTCTCTGAGCCATGCTTGTAAAGAATAAAATAAGAGCTTATAGCAGAGAGGAGTTTTGTGAGGCATGAGATGATGTGTGTAACGCGCTTAAAGAAGCGTCTAGCACATAAAAAGAGCTCAGTTAATGTTAGCGGCTCTTATTGTAATTATGCCCATAATGCATCCCGACAGTCCTCTATTACTAAGCATTTTAGGTTATTTGCAATGACTTCCTTATAAAAATGCTGTTAGGAAAAGTCATCCTTTCTGGCAACGTCTAAGGACTGTCTCATCCACGCTAAAGCATCCTAAGATGCGGAAGATGGGGCCGGCCCTTGACGGAGCTGGTCCTGCCATGGGGGAGAGAAATCAGACCTTCCCGGGGCTGGATGGCAGGTTCTGTGTGTTCGCTGAGGTCTGGGAGAGAGCACGTGAGGCAGGTAACGATCAGAAGCCACTCCGGGGAGCAGCTGACATTTGGGATAAATTTGGAAAGTCTTTGAGAGGAAGGCACTTCTCACACTTGTCATTTATTTCACGACTGTGTTCCCAGTACTTAGAACAGCTCCTGGCTGGTCTCAATTCCCTGTTGACTGCATCATGAGTGCCGCCCCTGTCTGGGCTGCCGCCTGCTGTGGGTTGGCCCCGGGTTCGGATCCCAGCCACGTCCTGATCTGGGACCAGATGTTTTGTCTGGTCCCACCCGGACCTCTCCTTTCTGACTCATGGGACAGGAAGCCCCCGGGGCTGTGGGACAGCGCCTCTGAGCAATTGTCTTCCTCCTCTGTCAGCAGTGAGAGGCCCTACATGGAATTCAGGTCACTGTCGGGGGAGGAAATGATGTGATGTTAGGAGAAGTTAGACTCGTACTTAGCAGGAGTGTGGAAGGACAAGGTGTCTGCTGGGTCTGAGGCCCAGCTGGTTGGACAGTGAGTGAGAAGAGCTACCCCGTGCATATCTTATAGCTCAAAGTCGTAAATTAGCCGCAGGGGCTCTTTTGTGGAGGCGGACAGGGGGGTAAGTAAAGGGAGAAAGGGAAGGGGAAATGCCACCTGGTGTTTCTAGATGGCCCACTTTGTGCCAGACGTTCACAGCCATTGTGGGGACTGGCCCACACCATGGTCCCGAGCGAAGGCACCATCAGCCCAGTTCCAGAAGTGAGAAGCAGACCCATGGAGCAGAAGCCTCATCTAACAGGAGGAAGAAGGAACACCCCTGGTTACTCTCCGTTCGTGGGGTTTGGGTGGGGCTGACCGTGGTGATTCAGACCCAACCGACCTTAAGCTCCCAGCCTCCTACCACCTCCTGACCCAGGGCCTGGCCATTTGGATGATGAGAGCCAGCAAGAACCAGACCCGGGGTCTTGCAGAAGCGCCTGGAAAGAGAATTTCTTTCATTTCGGCTGCTGGTGTAAGATTTTAAGATAGAAGATATAAGCGTGGCTGTTTTGGAATCGCGAAGGGGTAGGCTTCTTGGGAATAAAGTTAATTTACAGGAAAGCAGAACTGAGATACGGAAAGAAAGAGAAAAATCAGGAATCATGGGAAAACCTAGTCCCAACTACATATCGGTGGGGCCAGCCAGCCTGAAGATTGACTACCCTTGGAATGTTCATTTAGGTCAACCAAAAATCTTCGTTTTTCTAGATGCTCGAAGCTGACTTTCTGTCAGAGCGGAATGAATTCTTACGAGCAGGGTAGAGCAGTGGAATTGGGGCTGGGGCAGCAAGAGTCCACTTTCCTTCTCTTTCTCCTCCCTGCCCCACACTCTGCAGGATATAAACCCTTATCCCTGAGAAGACCTCCCAGTTTGCTGTCTTGAATGAGCTCACCTAGTGGGTCTGGTAGGAGGCTGGTGAGGGAGTGGGTGAGTCTAGTCCTATGTACCCCCAGTGTCTGTATGTACAGAATTGCAGATTGGTTTTAACTTGGATCCCATTGGTTCCACTTGGTGCTGGTGAATGTGTAACATGCAAACAGATAAAACAGCCCTTCAGTGTAGTATTCACCCATCTCTGCGGTGTAAATATTTCCACCATGGCCAATGGCAAGGTACCAGCATGATGTCACTGAATGTGGGCATCGGAGAAGCACTATTGAATTGTATTCCTACCGCACAGTTTTAACAGTTGTCAATAACCTTAAGGTCATAAGCAATAAGAAAATGCAGCAAATAATTAGAAAGTCAGAAGTTCTGATTTTTTAAAGACCTGTTTTTAATATACTTCATCTCCTTGTAAGTTTCTGTAATTTGATTTTTAATCATAGCAATGTAGAATGAGTGGCTCAGGAAATTCCTAAAATGTTTACAATCGCCACTTGGGAGCTGGTATGAGCTGGTTCCAGGACACCACTGGTGGCCACTGGATCCCAGAAGAAAGGACTGGGTTCAAGAGCTATGCAGGCATATGAGTTCCAGTTTAAAGAAACGGATGTGGAAGCAATCGTAAAAGCTTGATTTTGGTGAAGCTCTGTCCAGGCTGAAGCATGCCATGAAACTGAAGGTGTAAGTAGCTATTTGGTTGGGATTCGTGACCCAGAGACGTCTGCAAAGTGCAGCCAGGTCGTGGTCTGTTGAAAGGAGACTCCAAAGTGCAGTAACCACCCCTAAGGGAGCCATTCAGAATAGGGCAGGGAGGTAGGGGGCTGATGAGGAAGGAGGTCAGCCTGCACCTCCTGTTTCTATTTTTGGAACACAGCGGACTTTTGACTTTTGTCGATTGCAACTTGTGAATTGCACCTCCGCCATCTCCTGGAACACGTCCTTCTACTGCCCACTGGAATTGAGATAATGTAGCATCTGGTCGCTGAATAGCCAATAGTCAGTTTAACTCTGTCAGTGCCAATCATAATCCTTTTGAAATAACCCATGTCTTCTTGTGATTGTTGCCTTTATAAGCCTGTACTCCCTGCTTGTAATTTGGAGCACACTTTAGATTCCGGTAAACTGGCTGCCTCCCAGATTTCAATCCTGAAGACCCCAAATAAATGATTTGGTCGTTTTGCATCCTCTTCTTCTTGGCCAGCGCCTCTTAACTTGGCATGGTCTGCTGGTCCTGTTCCATAGGAGGGCCATGGAGCCCTGAAATAGATGTGCGGGGGGCGGGCGGGGGGGGGGCTTGCACCAGGCAGAGGTTCAGCAGGAAATAGATCCCACACCCAGATCAGCATAATGTGAGGAGTGTTTGTGGGAGATGCACCTGCCAAAGTTGTGGTCGGGTACCGGGAAACAGCAGGGCTGCGGCTGGACTCCAGGTCTGATACCTCAGGGCTCCATGACCCTGGGCCTGAATGTGCAAGCAGTGGGGGTGAGGACCCGTTACTGGAGATGGGGACAGAGAGGGCTGGGGGGAGTCGCACGTCTGCTAGGAAATGGGACCTTTGCCTGCAAGTCACAAACACCCCTGGCCTCACTCTCCTCCTTCCTTCTGTTTTTCTATCTCAGCTCCCCATTAGCTGGACCCACTCACAAGCCAGAGGGCAAGGAAACTTTCAACCTCTTGGGGAGACTGGAGAAAGGTGGAGGGGTCCGAAGGGTCAGTCCAATGGCACAGGTCTTAATCTTGGCTATCTCGCTGAGGCGCGGGCACCTTGATCCTTTGTCTTATGGCTAGGAAAAGGGCCAAGGTACTTGACTTTTGGGACTACCCTGGGCCACCTTCATCCCAGAGCCATTAAGGGTCTGGTCACCTCCTCTGTTAGGGGCAGGGGGCTGTTTCTGAAAATGTATTGCCTTCTACCCTGGGGCCAGCACTGCTTTTCTAGCCTGTGAGAGGTTCCTGGGATGAGGAGAAGGGACCTGGGGAGCAGACCCTGGGTGGTGGTCCCAGCCTCTGCTGCCAGCGCCGTTCACTCTCTCGGCCTGGCTAGTCCTGGCCCTCCATCTGGAGATCTATGGGACCTTCTTCTACGAACGCTTAGCTAGACAATCACGATTCCCAAGGACACCTCCGATTCTCCGAATAGCTCGAGACTTTAGTAGGCTCACATTCTCAAGGTCATTTGCATAATGAAAGGTGTGTCTTTCCACAGCCAGGAGGTGGCAGCAAAAGCTGTGTTTTGAAGGGGCCAGGGTATGTTCTGCTCTGCAAAGCCCAGAGCCCCTTGTCCGGGGCTTGGTGGCTGGGCTTCATGACTGAAGAATAATTTACTGATGGTGGCAACCATGTCATTCTTTCCGCTGTCATTGCTAGTGGGACCGTAGCAATGCTACCTTCAGTGTGGGCAATACTGCAACGTTGAGGAGACCTTTGGCACAGTATCACCTAGAAAGTTTTTTCAACAACCCCATCCCACAGGTAGGTAGTGCCCGGACTGCCAGCCCCACGTTGAGGCTCAGAGACATTGCCTGACCCTCCCAAGGACTTCTAGAAAGTATGACGCACTAAGACAGGAGCACAAGCTTTGTTCCCTTGCTCGCTCTACCTCTCCGCGTGGGAGACCCGAGGCAAGGCACTTTCTGCCACCCTCTTGGTTTTTCCAGAGCGTTAGAGGGGACAGAGGGGCCCAACCAAAGAGGCTGAGGGTCCAGCTTCCAGCTGGAATTCAATATGGAGACGCTGGGAAATAGAACTCAGTCTCCTGATCCTGAGAAAAGAAATTTTTTAAAAAACTATTTTTATTTTATTCTCATCAGGACATACTTGGTGTCTAGGTATGGAAGATTCTCGTTCATTCATTCCTTCATTCCATGATCAGGATTCCAATGTAGTAGAAACAGCGTCATGCACTGGGAAGGATAGAGGAATGTTCTTTCTCTCTAACTCAGAGATCTGGGGGCCCAGAGCTGGGATAGGGGAGCCAGGTAAGTCCAGCGATGTGTGGGGGTGACTTCATTTTAGGGAGCCCCAGGTGAACTGGGGAGTGTTTGAGGGGATGGGATCCCGATCTGCTTTCATTGGGATGTCAGAGAGGAGTAGAATTCCATCGTAATTTCTTTTGATGACCCCCAACTGCATGGTATACTATCTCCTCCAACCAGAGGAAGCCCCTTAGAGACACAGCCAAACCCCAGACTGTTGTGTGTGTGGACCCCTGTGTTACGCTCCACCGCTGTCCTGAGGTCACGTCTCGCCCCTTCCTACCATGATGACAGGTTCCCAGAGTCCTAACTACGCACCAGGCTCTAGACTGAGGGTGCTTCTGGAATCCTCTTACACCTCAAAATAACCCTATAAAGTACAGTCTTACACCCCCATTTTATAGGAGGCAGCTGGGGCTTATAGTCACGAAGCCACTTGCCCCAAATCACAAAGCTAGTTCGTGGTGGGGCAGGTCTGAGAACCAGGCAGGTTGGAACCCAGGGCTCTTAACATTACATCACGTGCCTAAGCAGAGGCAAAACCCACCACTGTGAGACTGTGCTGTACGGAGAATCTGAAGAGCTGCGATCTCATCTTCTCGACACCGGACGAGCCACAGCCTGTCTGCAACACTGCTAGAAAATGAGAGACTGATGTCAGCCTGATCTGATGGGCTTGTTGTGTGGCTCGAATGGAAGGGAGAGAAGGGAGCGTGTGAACACTCAGCGCATACACAGTGGTTCTTTGTATTTGAAACTACTGGGAAGGCTGGACTGGGGCTGATATCTGGGGACCTTGAGAATGACCTCAGTTTCCTTGTCTGTAAAATTGAGGACGTAAATAGACTCCTCCAGTCCTAAAGTTTAGCACTGAGGATGATGGTAGTGGTAGTGATGATGGTGGTGATGGTGATGGTGATGACGATGGTAGTAATGGTGATGATGCTGATGATGGTGGTGATGATGGTGATGATGCTGATGATGGTGGTGATGATGGTGATGATGCTGATGATGGTGGTGATGGTGATGATGGTGATGGTGATGATGGTGGTGATGCTGGTGCTGCTGGTGCTGGTGGTGGTGATGATAGGGATGATGGTGATGGTGATGACAGTGATGGTAATGTCAGACATATGAGGTCACATGACCTCAGAATTATTTCCTGCCACCATCACTGCTGCCAACTGCCTTCAGCTGCCAACCCCACTGTGTCGAAAGCATGTGGGATGGGCTGGTGATGAGATGGAAAGGAGGATTGGATCTAGAAAGCTAGAGAGAAGGGATGATCCAAGGTGTTTGGGGATAGTGTACTTATCTTGGTGCCTGGTACAGAGTAAGCTGGTTTTGGTTTTATTGAGATAAAATTCACATACTATACAGTTCAGTGGGTTTCAGTATATTCACAGCTACCCATCCATCCCCATAATCAATTTTAGAACATTTCATTACCCCAAAAAGAAACCCTACACCCTTTGTCACCACCAGAGCCCCTTACCTGTCCCAGCGAAGCTATGAATTTTATTATCTCTACCTTACAGAATGAGGAAAATGGGGCACAGAGAGAAGAGTGACTTGCCCAAGGCCACGCAGTTAGCATGTGACAGCCCTGGGATTTCATCCAGGTTTGCCAGAACCCAAGCCCATGCCCCCAGTCAGCATGATCATTGAGGCAAGTAAGGTTCAGAGAATGTGTGGCCCACCCAAGGCCAACCCAAGGCCATGCATTTTTTTTTTATTTTTTTTATTTTTTTTATTTTTTTTTTAAAGATTTTATTTATTTATTCGACAGAGATAGAGACAGCCAGAGAGAGAGGGAACACAAGCAGGGGGAGTGGGAGAGGAAGAAGCAGGCTCATCGCGGAGGAGCCTGATGTGGGGCTCGATCCCATAACGCCGGGATCACGCCCTGAGCCGAAGGCAGACGCTTAACCGCTGTGCCACCCAGGCGCCCCCCAAGGCCATGCATTTACAGCTATGAAGTGATCAAGCCGAGGCTCAGATTTAGTCCTAATGCCTAATCTTGTCCGTATCCCATTTTGCTACATCTTTATCCTTTTCACGTAAGCAAATCAACATAAACTAATGAGGATCTGGGAGTGAGCCCCCAAACTAGCTGGGGCTTCTCTCTTGGCACCTGGGCCAGCCTCAGCCTGGACTTTGGAAGTGAACAGCTTTCGGGGCCCACCTGCTCCCTTCACGTTCCAGAGTGAATGCAGCCGGAAGGAGAAGGCAGGCGAACCCCTACCCAGTGTTTCCCAGGAGTGAATGCATTGGGGCGCACCCACTCCGTGTTTGGATGTCACGGGGGGCAGTGGATGTACAACACAGGCCCTCAGAGGGACGGGATGGAAAAGCAGTTTCTTAGCAGAAAGCACTGCCTGGGAATCCGGGACCCTGGGCATCTCGTCTCCACCCTGCCTTGGATAGCCACAGTCACAGGGCTTAATGTACATGGGCCCAGCTTCCCTGTCTGAAAGTTGAGAGAGAAACCGGGGAAGTGAATTTGAAACAATTCTGTGTTCTGAGGAGGAAAATGTGCTCTGGCTATCCGAAAGGGGCTTTACTTGAGTGCGAAGGAAGCCGGTGATTTACTTGGCCGTGGGTTGGCTCTCCACATTTCCTGCTTGGAGCCAGGAGGCCCACTCTCACATCCCTTATTTCTTTATATGTACAGCAGATTGGGCTAGCCTCTCAAAGCACCCTGAGCAAGCAGGATGGACGGTGGTTATGAACACGCAGAGGCAGAGAGACGAGGAGCGAGGAGACTTTATTTCTCACAACATTNAGCACCCTGAGCAAGCAGGATGGACGGTGGTTATGAACACGCAGAGGCAGAGAGACGAGGAGCGAGGAGACTATTTCTCACAACATCCGTGTTTGGATGTCACGGGGGGCAGTGGATGTACAACACAGGCCCTCAGAGGGACGGGATGGAAAAGCAGTTTCTTAGCAGAAAGCACTGCCTGGGAATCCGGGACCCTGGGCATCTCGTCTCCACCCTGCCTTGGATAGCCACAGTCACAGGGCTTAATGTACATGGGCCCAGCTTCCCTGTCTGAAAGTTGAGAGAGAAACCGGGGAAGTGAATTTGAAACAATTCTGTGTTCTGAGGAGGAAAATGTGCTCTGGCTATCCGAAAGGGGCTTTACTTGAGTGCGAAGGAAGCCGGTGATTTACTTGGCCGTGGGTTGGCTCTCCACATTTCCTGCTTGGAGCCAGGAGGCCCACTCTCACATCCCTTATTTCTTTATATGTACAGCAGATTGGGCTAGCCTCTCAAAGCACCCTGAGCAAGCAGGATGGACGGTGGTTATGAACACGCAGAGGCAGAGAGACGAGGAGCGAGGAGACTATTTCTCACAACATCGTCCCTCCCCTCTCCCAGTGCGTCGCATGGCAACGGGCATCAGGAAGGCCTCATTCTTCCAGCTTCTGTGGGAGAAAAACAATCAGGAAATGAGTCCAACCCAAGGCAAGGCTGTGTCCTGACTTCACATGGAGCAGCTGGAAAGGCTGGAACTTCCAGAAAAATACCGAGGGATAGCATTGTTTCCGCTTTCACATTGGAAAATCAAAGCCGTGGGGCCCCTGGAGAGGGGCGAATCCCTCAAAAAGCAGGGGCTTCCTGGGCAGCGTCTTTTAGGACAGGGAGGGATGGGGGTGACAAGGCGTCTGGCCCCCTGTCCCCTGATGCTCATTGCCCCATGGTTCTGGAACCACCAGGGGCCTGGCTGGAGGAGTGGCCATCTGTGAGTTGCATGGCCAGCAGCAGGGAAGAGGCACCAAGAGACACCCTCCATGCTCTCCCTGGGTGCTTCCTTGGTCCCGGCCTCAGGACATCTGGGGAAGACATCTGCTCTCACCTGGCCCCCCACATCTCGGCTCTTGGCCCGCAGCTTGTTGACCTGGGACTCGGCAATGTCCGCTCTCTCCTCTGCCTCCTCCAGCTCGTGCTGCACCCTCCGGCACTTGGACAGCTGCGTGTTGGCCTGCTCCTCCTGAATGGGAGGTGGGGGGCAAGGGCCTGAGGAAGCCCCCCACAACAGGGCTCTTTGGCTGGGACCCAAGTCCTGAATCCTCCCAAGGCACATGGAGGGTCAGAGGCCAGTGGCCCAATCCCCCTTGCCCTGGCCTTCTCCCTGCATTGTCTGTCGGTGGTCAAGCCACTGTGCCCATGTACTGAGGGCAATCCGAAGGTTCTTGAAGAAGCTGGGCTCCTGGGCGCCCTCCCTCCCAGGCAGTCCTGCTGTGGCCATCCTCATCCAATGACACAGATCTACCCCCCACCCCCCCATTTAACCAGCTCAGATCTGCTTTCCTGTGGTCAGGGAGGGAAACAGGACAAGGAGAGAAGCCATCTGCCCAGTCATATATTCAGGGTCCCCCCAATTTTGTTCGTCAGAACACCAGTCCTGTGGGCTGCTCTGCATACAATAAAAAGTTTCCAAGTTCCACTCTGGTTTGGGCCGGGGGTGGGGGCAAAGCTGTATTCTAGAATGGTTTCAAAGTGTCCACTTTGAAGAGTGTATTACACGTCACCTACAAAATCTGAGAAATCCTCCAAAGCAACCAGTTCAACTTTCTTCAACTTAGAGTTTCCCAAACTCTTTTCTGTAACAGAAAAAGTCCTGCCTACCCCTTAGCCCCCCAGCCCAGCTTTCTGCTAGTAATAATATCCCTGAGGTCTATTTGACCAAGGGCAGGTCAGGAAGGTTGGATGGGAGGGTGGCCATTAGGGAGGGTGGGAAGGAGGAGGCCATGGGGATGAGAGACAGGGCAAGATGGGATGCTGTGAACCAGGAATGGGGGGATGTCTAAGTTCAGGCTGACAGGGCAGGGAGGGCTGGTGGGGTGGGCTGAGCTGGCTGGGGCATCAGGATGAGGTAGGGCTAGCGGGGTGGCTAGAATGTTCTGGGGTGGGGGATAAAGTGAGGGGGCTGGACACATGAAATGAGGCAGAAGGCATTGAGGGGGTGCAGTTGGGGGGTGGCCAGCATTGTTTAACACAGACCAGGGAGGGAGGAGGGCAGGCGTCCCTGAGTCTGTAGCCTGCAAATGAAAACCCCTGCCTCGGGCTCTGTGACAGGACAGATTCCTGCTGAGGGCTGGGGGTCCTTGGGCAGGCACGGGCTCCTGGGAGGGGGTCCCCCCTACTCACGGCCTCTTCAGCCTGCCTCTTGTAAGCCTTCACTTTGGCCTGCAGCTTGTCCACCAGGTCCTGGGGTCTGAGGATGTTCTTGCAGTCCTCCTCAGCCTGCAAACATAGCACCGTGCCACCACCGTGCTTTCTGCTGGGGTCGGAGCAACCCAGCACTCTCTGAGGCTTTGGAGACACCTACCTGGTACGTCAGCTCCTTGACTTTGCGTTCATACTTGTGGGCCCCCTTCAGAGCCTCGGCCCCCCTCTTCTGCTCAGCATCCAGCTCGCTTTCCAACTCCCGCACCTGGGTTTTGAGAGAGAGAGCCTGGCGTTCGGGTCAGAGCAGCCAGGCTTCTCCGTGGGTGGGTGGGTCATTTTAGGATGAACTCGGGATCCCCTAATTATAGTTTGTAAAAGTGTTCCCTCCTAGGGCTCGGGAACCACTTTGTAGTCACAGAGCCACCACTGTTGGTGCAGTGGTTCTGTGCAAATGAGAACTAGATGCAGCATTCAGTGCCCACGGTGGGGCCACCAGGCTGGGCTCTGCCGAGGATGTCTCTTCCTCCAGGGCCAGCAGCTTGGCGAGGCCTCAGCTTCGGCCCTGACTTGTCTCTGCAGGTGAAGCCTGCGTGAGCATTTCAGGGGACCTGATTCCTGGTCAAGGGAGGCCACGGGGGGTCATGGGCAGAGCCTGGGCCAGGAACGGTCAATGTGTGTTCAAGCCCCGGGAGCAGCTGACTGATTTAAAGCACGCCAGTGGCTGCCCCAAGAATGAGTTTCTATGTGTTTAGGATGGAGACTGTAATTTCTGTAATTCCTGTTCCTCCTGCCTCAAACGTGGGGGTCGAATTAGACTAAGCATGTGCAAGTGTGTTTTAAATGATAGAGCGCTCCGCTGGTGGTGTTCATTTCATAGCTGCTTCTGGCTTTCCCGAAGTCTTGAGGGGACAGGACAGCCACCGAGGACACAGGTCACTAACTGTAGCCCCGATGCCACAGTCTAGAGAGAGCCAAGACGGGAATGTGATGGCCAGCCACAGCGAATCCCAGCAGCCACAGACGCGGGCCGCTCTGGGCTTGTGGACTCACCAAATCAACCTTGGAGTCTGCCAGTGGAACGGGCTAACTCTGGGCGCTGTTCCAAAAATGCTCCTCGTGCCCCCACCCCCGCCCCCTGCCACCCTATGAGCCCTGGGAAACTGTTTACCACTAGGTTCTTCGAAACATCTGTGCTCCTGGCAATGCTCTTGTGGCCTCTATGAGTTTGTGGAACTAAAAATAAGGGGGCAGCTGGGTCTGGAGGCCAGTCGAGGTGCCTCCCATGTGATGAGGGGGTGCTGGCTGGCCCAGGAATCAAAGAATCACGGAGGGAGGGAGGCGTGGGCTCTAACCCCCCTCAGTGGAGGGATCCGTGAGGATGGGCTAAACTTGGGCAACAGAGGAGGACTGGGAAGCATGACAAGTAAGCATTTAAAGAACTTGGGGGGAAGAAGTTCGGACTTCTCTGGTGTTGACTTTTGTTATTCACATGCCTATAACCTTGTCATTTTTAGGCAAAAAAAAAATAAAAATAAAAATCGTTCCCATTCATGGTGTACATGTGCTGGGGACCACATCCTTGGAGGCTGGCCTGAAGCCTGAGTGCATTTGGGGCACTTCCCTGCTGGGAGAGGTCACCTCCTTCTCTTCGCCTGCCCCTCACCCCCTTCTCTTCCCACTCCACCATTTCCTCCCTGGGGCGGGGGACAATCGAGATCCTTCTAAGAAGCTCTCCCTCACAGCCCTTTTCCAGAACATCAGCTGGTAATGGAGTCCATTTGCAAAATAAATAAAACCACGCTGGGTCTAAAGGGAAAAGCAAGGGGTTCAAGCCTCAAAGGGAGCCATTAGCAAAGAAACAAAAGCAAATACAAGTAAGCTCCCAGGTACAGAAAAAAACAGGACTGCCTCTGCACAGGGGGTAGAATTTTCCTGGGGCTTTGGCCGGGAGGAAGGCCAGTCACCTGCCCTGTAGGACAGAGCAAGCTAGCAAGAAGCTTATCAGCATTGCTCGGCCTGACTGCATTGAGAGACTGAGAAATCTGGGACAAATGGGAGCCGGGGGTGGGAGGTGAAGAGAGACTCTAGACTTCACACATAGGATGGGCCATTGTTCACCAAAGCGGAAGCTGTTCCAGAATGTAACTTACACCAACTATGTAATGTTGTGAATGCAAAGTACATTTCCTCTCACTTTCGTGGATCTGAATTCCTATAAAAGCAGGATGTCTTCACTTAGCAGCTCCTGGGGCCTGAGGGTTGTAAGGCAGGGGTGTGTGTGTGTGTGTGTGTGTGTGTGTGTGTTGGGGTGTAGGAACTAGTGAACTAGTGAAGGAGGACTAGGTGGGACTATTGGCTCACAGACAGCTCTGCAAGTAGTCCTCAGACTAAACTTGCCTGCCCTCCATCCACACCCACTTTCCTGCAACCTAGTTTCTGGGCTGTGGCTCTCCCTGGATGGCTGAACCAGATATCGCTGAGAGCCAGCATCTTCTCGAGATGCGCTACCCGGTTCTCCAGTTTCTGGATCTGCTTCTTCCCGCCCTTCAGGGCCAGCTGCTCAGCCTCGTCCAGACAGTGCTGCAGGTCCTTCACCGTCTGCTCCATGTTCTTCTTCATGCGCTCCAGGTGGGCGCTGGTGTCCTGCTCCTTCTTCAGCTCCTCGGCCATCATGGCCGCCTGGTGAAGTTCATATAAAGTATGAGTGGGTCACCTGGCATCCCGACCAGGAGTGTAGAGAGGATGCTGTCAAGGTCAATGCTGGGAGTGCTAATCCTTCCTCCCTCGTTCTGCCATGCTTGGTGATGCGTCTCCTCCCCAGTTGGTTGGTTTTGGCTGAGGTTTCATCTAACTCCCTCTCTCTAGGAAGCCAGCACGACCAACTACAGGTCAGCAAGAGACAAAGCCTACTTGCCTTGTCCCCGCCTAGAAGCCCCTTCCCTATCTCCAAACACCGGCTCTGAAAAGAAGGAACAGAGCTCACATCCGTGATGGCCTTCTTGGCCTTCTCCTCCGCGTTTCTGGACTCCTGGATGGAGCTCTCCACGTCTGCCTGGCACTGGGCTATGTCCGCTTCCAATTTCTTCTTGGTATTTATCAGGCTGGTGTTCTATAGAAAAATTAAATGCTGGAGGTGTAGGTTAGCCTTGGACGCCTGGAACAATCGAGGGGGAGAAAGTTGCATGGGGAAGGAAATCAATCACAATCATGTTTCTTACTTTTCACCCCGGGGTGGGGGGTTTGCTAGACACTGTTTCATTCCTGACCAAACAGGAGGTCTTGAAACAGACCCAAGAACTGCACATAAATAAGTGAGTAACTGGTAAAGGCAGACTTTCACATATTTGAGGAAGAAGAGATTATTCAGTAGAAGGTTGGGTGGGTAACAAAGGATGGGAAGATGTAAGTATATAAAATGAGAAATAGTTCTAATGATCAAAACACACCATAAATAGAATTATAGACATGACAAAGTGGAAAACACTCATGATGCATGTTGCTGAAAAAAACATTCTCTTCCTTAACATATGAAAAAGAAAAATCATGCACGTAAGAAAACAGGGCACGAAGTACAGACAGGCAGAATACACCAGAAGAAATAATGACTCATTAGTAATCAAAACTTCATTGTATTTTTTTTTAAATAGGCTCCATGCCCAACGTGGGACTCGAACTCATGACCCTGAGATCAAGAGTTAGATGTTCTATCCACTGAGGCAGGTGCCCCAAGAAAATCAAAATTATAAAGGTGAGATGTTTTCCAACCATAAAGTTGGTGAGGATTAAAAGACATATAACTAGGGTCTTTGAGAATTTAGAGGCAAGAGCTCTTACGTATTTTCCTAATGAGAATAAAAATGGAGACCACCTTGTGAAGGCTGGGTTACAAGGCGTTGCAAATGTCTTTATTGTTAGACCATGAAATTCTGCTTCCAGCAATCTATTTACTTCCAGGAATATTAAGGAAATAATAATGAGAAAATGAGAAAATTTAATTTTAAGTAAGTTTATCATAGAAGTCTTTCTAATGGTAAAAATTTTATTGGGAATAATTAAAAACATCCAGCCATGGAGAATTGATTAAATAAAAGTGCCTTTTCACCCTACTGTAACACACCACTTTTCTGCCATTAAAAATAGTCATGGGAGGGTGCCTATGACTGAGGGTGACTCAGTTGGTCAAGTGACCGATTCTTGGTTTCGGCTCAGGTCATGATCTCAGGGTCGTGAGGGTGAGCCCTGCATGGGGGTCCACGCTTGGCAGGGAATCTGCTTGAAGATTTCTCCCTCTACCCCTTACCCCATGCACTTTCTCTCTCTCTCTCAAATAAATAAATCTTTAAAAAAATAGTCATAGATTATTTAAAAGTGTGGAAATACGTTCATGACATGTTAAATGAAAATAAGAAGTTGCAAAAACATTGATCACATTTCTACAAAAGTATAATAATTGCAGACATCGACAAGAGCTTGGAATGAAAGATCTCAAAATGGTAACACTGTGGTTGGTATTTTTCTTCTATTTGTTTGCTTGTATGCTCTATATTTTGTAACAAAGAATTATTTTTATAAAACTTTTATAAAGGTGGCAGACAGCCTCTCCTCTGCTGTCCTACTCACTCCCCCCTTGCCATATATTCAATGAACTTCTATCTCCTTAAAAGACAAAAACTTTCATAAAGGTGATAAAAATAATTATTTTGAAAGACAATTCTAATTTTGTAAGATTGTGGCTTAGACGTTGCTTCCTCCGTGAAGCCTTCTCCAGCCCCTTGACGCAATAATTCATCCTTCCTTTCTCGGATTTTCCCACAACGTGCATGACCTTTTATCTCCAGATTAAAGAAAGCTCAGAAATCTGTCCATCTGGAGCATAGTTATTCCAAGAACTAAGCTTCTTTGCTGCTGCTTCTTCTTTTTTTTAAGATTTTATTTTTAAGTCATCTCTACCCCCAAAGTGAGGCTTGAACTACCAACCTGGAGATCAAGAGTCGCGTGCTCTACCAAGCGCCCCCCACAAGGACTACGCTTAATGCAACTTGGTCTTGACCGCTAGTCTGGGAGGAAGGGCAGGTGCTCCCTTCCGCTGCGCGAGTGTGGGTCCTGCCTTCCCCCCACCAGGGTGGGCCCCGCGTGGAGGGAGGAGGGACGCACCTGGGAGTGGAGGAGCTGCACGCGGTCGCTGGCGTCCAGCAGCTCCTGCTCCGACAGCCTGCGGGTCCGCTCCGTCTGCTCCAAGGCTACCTTCATCTCCTCCAGCTCCTCCAGCAAGAGGCCATTCCTGCGTTCCATGATGGCCAGCTGCTCCTTGAGGTCCTCGTTGCTCCTCAGGGCGTCATCCAGGTGCAGCTGGGAGTCCTGCAGGGAAAGCCAGACGTGAGGCCAGAGCCGTGGACAGGCTGAGTGCCGGCCAGGTCCCCCAGAGCCTGCGGGCTCACCTTGAGCTGGCCCTGCACCGTGCGCAGGTGTTTCTGGGTCTCTGCCACCTGGCGGCTGGAATGGCCCAGCTGGATCTCCATCTCCTTGAGGTCTCCCTCCATCTTCTTCTTCAGCCTCAGGGCATCGTTCCGGCTCCGGATCTCGGCATCCAGCACGCTCTGCATGGCCTCTGCAGCCCCCTGGCTATTTCTTTTCAGCTGTTCAATTTCTTCATCCTTCTCAGTGACCCTGCGGTCAAGCTCGGATTTCACCTGGCTCAGCTCCAGTTGGACACGCAGGATCTTGCTCTCTTCGTGCTCCAGGGAACCCTGATCAAAGCAGAGGAGGGATTGGGGAATGGTGGCCAGCCACCCTTCTTGAACGGGCATTTTCCTCCCCGTTGGGATAAAACGAGCATTATTCTACCCATTTTACAGATGAGTAGAGGTCAAACAATGTGCCTCCGCAAATGTCCCTCCCAGTAATGAACCTGAAACTAACTAAAACTTTGTATCTGTTATTAACAACTTTATGTCTGGAGAGGGACAGAGCACCTTTTTGTATTAGTGAAAACTTTACAGGGTGTGGCTCTTTTAAGGGGGACCATAACTCAGGAGCCACCTGATTCTCTGAAAGGACAGGGTAATCGCTCTCCCCTTATCCTGCATGATGCAAATTTCCCTAGAAACAGCTCCACCATCTGCCCCGCGCTGGCCACACTCAGGACATGGCCTATTTTGACTTTACAGAAATCCCACTGGCCAAAGACCATCTGGAGTGTGACTCTGTTAAAGCCGAGGAATTCTTTTTTTTTTTTTTTTAAATTTGTTAGGGAGAGAGAGAGAGCACAAGCAGGGAGAGAAGCAGTCTCCCCACTGAGCAAGGAGCCCGATGTGGGACTCGATCCCAGGACCTTAGGATCATGACCTGAGCTGATGGCAGATGCTTAACCGATGGAGCCACCAGACGTCCTGAGCCGAGGAATTCTGAGCCAGCTCTCAGGATTGCTGGTGATTGATTTCTTGCTTCCCAAGGAAGACATCGAGGACATCATGAACGCATTTATTTATTTGCAAAAGGGGCAATGTGATGAACTAGAGGACACCCAAGAGGTGAATCACAGCACAGCTGTTTCTCCAGTGATGGCTGGAGATTCTTCCCCACGGAGTCTCGCCCCTCCTGGCAGAAAGCAGCCCCAAAGGTCTGGTCCAGTCCCCCTGCCTTCGGCGTGCTGCCCTCCCAACCTTCCCCGACACTTGCCTCCACCTCTTCTAAGGCCATCTGCAGGTCTGACTTTTCCTGCTCCACCTGCTTCTTGGTTTTTTCCACTTCCTGGAGGCTCTTGCCAGTTTCTGCAATCTGCTCGGTTAAGTCGGAAATCTCTTCTGCAAAGGACAGGCTCGATTTAGCTGGTTTGATCGGGCTCCAGCTGACAGCAGAGGCATTCTGCCTGGCAACTTGGGGATGGGTGATTCGATCACGTTTATGTAGGAGAGAAAACAGTGGAGCCCTTCAGGTGAGGTCTTGGCACGACACAGGTGTGTGGCCTCACCTGAACGATGCAGAGAGAGGAGTGGCAAGAACACCAAAGCCTCACAAAGTATATAAAACAGTCGAGGCGAGGGCCGGGGAAGAAAATTCTGGAGACAACGTACAGAATTTCGGAGCTGGAAGGGGCTTTAGGGGGCATCGGGTCTGCTCTGATTTTGCATGCCAGGAGTCGGAGGTCCTAAGGCATTTAGTGGCATGCCCAAGGACATGACATAATCCACGGGCACTCTTGTTCTCTAAGAGGTGAGCTCTTCTTCGAGCTCCAGGATGACACTTGGCTATGACTGTGTTTGTGACATTAGCAGGGCTGAGCTCCAGGGTCAACGGAGCCGACGGGAGGGTTCTGCGGGTCAGTGGGAAGCAGGAGGCAAGAGGGTGGGGTACAGGTGCTCACCTGGGATGCGGAGGGGAGCTCACCTTGCAGATTTTTATTCTCCCGCCGCAGGGTCTCCAGCTGATCTACCACTTCCTTATAGGCGTTCTGCATCTTGAAGATTTCAGTACTAAGCGACCTGGAGCCTTTTTGAGAAGCTTCCAACTCAGCCTGACTCTCGTCCAGTTTTTGCTTCCACTCCGCAAGGACCTGGGAGATGACACAGGGACACGTGAACAGCAGGGAGGGACACGTGAACAGCAAGGAGGACCAGGGCACCTGGGAGAGCCCAGGAAAATAAAGGCTGTCTGTCAGCAATGCCAAGCTTTTACCCTTCCATCCTGGGGACCCAAGAAACAGGGTGGGCCCTGTTCTAGATCACGGGCTCCAGACTCTGATGTTCCTACGGGCCATCTGCTGTATTCTTAAAGGTATTTGGATCTCAGAGTAATCTGGATTAGCTAGAACTAAAAATTCACTTTGCAGGGACTGTCACAAAAGCAAAGAGACGTTGCAAAACCCAACGGCCGACACTATGACTCGTTGCTCGGCGGACCTCCCAGACGCGCGTGCCTCTCACACATCCCAGCATGAGAGGCCGTGACTCTTTGGGGGCAGACCTTATCAAGGTCTCTCTGCTTCCTGTCCAGGATGGCGTGGGCTGTGGTGGTGCGTTCCAAGTCCGACATCAGGTCATCCACTTCCCCCTGGAGCCTCTGCTTGGTTTTCTCCAAGGAGGCGCATTTGGAGCTCACTGCCTCTGTGTTTTCCTCTGCTTCCTGGAGCCTCTGGGCCAGTTTTTTCCTAAGAAAAGCAAAATTTTTTTTTCTTGGCAAAGGTGGACTATTTTAGAGCTAACCGTCAGATCAGACGAGGATGAACAGTCTATTCGGGGCTGGAACTGGGTAAGAACAAGACATAGAATGGGATGTGTGGACAGGGTGTAAGTAGAATGTGAAGAACCCTAAAGTGCTTGGTGACAGAGCAGGTCACCAGGAAGCCACCAAGGGAACCAGATGGAATAGACAGCCCCAGAGGAAGGACAGGGACGCCCTGTCTGAATGCTTAACAAAACCTCCAAGGCCTGGGGACGAAGGGACCGTGTCTCAAGTCAGGAAAAATTCTCTGTCCCTTCACTCGTGTCTTGGGGTCACCGCTCCTGCTGTCACCGGGGAGCCCGTACTTGGCCTCCTCCAGCTCCTCCGTGCGCTGGATGGCGTCCGTCTCGTATTTGGTCCTCCACTGGGCCACCTCGCTGTTGGCCTTGGACAGTGCCCTCTGCAGCTCGGCCTTGGACTCCTGCTCTTCCTCATACTGTTCCCGCAGCAGGTCACAGTCGTGGCGGGAGGACTGCAGGGCGTGGGCCAGGGCGTTCTTGGCCTGCGGGAGGACGGTGGTGGTGACAGATTGCAAAGACACTTGGCCAGTTTCCAAGCTAAGGTCTTTTCCTCTAAACCGGCATCTCCCAACGTGAGCTGTTCCCCAGCTGCCTTTGCAAACTCTGCCATATCTGCTTATGTCCCGTTTTATTTAGTTTTTGTCAAGTCGACTCCCTTATTTTAAATAAAAGTAAACTATTCAACTACATTAAATAGAAAAGCACTAACATTTGGCACACACAGAAGGGAGCCGTAACAAGAAATGCAACAGGGGTAAAGCAGTGTTACTGGTCACCTTCCCACCAGGTACTTGCCGTGTGTCTCTGTGCCTAAAGCCCGCTCTGTACGCCTGAATGAGGAAAACGAGGGCATGCTAGAGAGTTGGTATTCAAATTGAGCTCTTTTCCTTATGTGAGCAGAAGAATCGAAACAGAATTAGAAAGGGGATCAAGTTCTTGCTACTTGATGCAACGCTAAGGAAAGATGTCGCCGTGAAAAAACTCAAAAGCATTCTTTGGTGTCACCAGGGGTTGTGTCCCCCCCCCCCCCCGGGGAACTCTGATGTGAGCTGTTCTGTTTCTACGGCTCTGGTTCTTCTTCCTGGGCAGGGGAGGACGTGCCCAGAGGCCTCCCTCACTCACTCCCGCCTGCTCAGAAGGACAATTTAGCTCTCATCTTGATGGTCACAAAATTCTCTCTCTCTTTTAAGATTTTAACTAATCTCTACACCCAACATGGGGCTCGAACTCACAACCCTGAGATCAAGAGTTCTACAGTCTACCGACCGAGCCAGCCAGGCACCCCACAAAACACTTTCTGAGGTCACCATCAAAGAAAGAGTTTTGTTGACCCAGCAGTCACATGTGCATTTCTGTTTTTTTGAAAACACAGATAGCAAAACTTGGCACAAAAAAGAGAACTCAGCTGTTACTGTTTGCCCACAGGACAACAGCCTCGTTCCTGTAATGGATCTTCTTACTGCTTGTTCCGGCCCTGGTTCTTACCACAACCCCCACCCCAGTCCACCGAAGACCCTTACCATAGAGCGGAAAGAAGGGAGACGAATAAACTGCTTGGTTTTGTTTTTAGAAGAAGTAAGTGGAGCCCAGGAAAATTCCAGAAGGTTGCCTTGTAAGTCTTAGCCGGCGCACGGCAACCTCAAAATCACAGAACGTGGTTTTGGTGGACTCCTGGATTCCTATTGCAATGCTTGAACACGCACTGAACGCATTTATTGGGCACCTGCTGTGTGCACTATTCTACTGTGCACTGTACCTATTGTTTACCACCAGGGAAAAATTATTCTTGCCTGGAAGTTTGCAGATCAAAGGGGAGATAGGCACGATGAGCAGAAATATCTAGATATGGAAGTCAAGAATATGATGATGAGGTCCATGCTTATGCATATGTCCCAAGTGTGTCTCTCCCTAAAGCCATGCAGTCTTTCTGGAGGAGGAGAACTTAAAATCGGGTATTGTAGCAGGTGACGCGTGAGTGACGAGGAAGAAAGAGGAGGGCATCTCGGGGGGCCAGACAAATGGCTGAGCATAGTGAAAGAATACACAGGGATGGTCAAGCTGGTGCAGTGGTGGGGAGAGGAGGCCCTGGCTGGTGATGGGTGTTTATCAGATCACCCTGTGAGGGACAGAGGAGCCCGGAGGATGGAGCATCCTGGCTCTGAGGAAGGAGATCCAATGCCAAAGCCCTGTGACCTCAAAGAACAGATTCCTACCCTCCCACACAGCAGAGAGGAGAAGCATTGGACTTCGTGCTGCAGGCCTGCCTCCAACCAGCTTTTGGAGCTTCTCAGGGTCTGACTCTGACTTTTCAGAAAGAGGCATTCTTACCTTGGTTTCTTCTTCCAGTTGCCTCTTAAGCTCCTCCAGCTGCTGGGTGAGGGCCTGCTTGCCTTTGGTTAATTGCAAAATCAGACACTCCTTCTCTTCCAGTTGGTGGCTCAGGTCCCCTACCAAAGAGATGCACGTGTGTTGCTGACCGTTGCTGACCCATGGCCTGTAGCTTCTGGAACCCAGCCCCTCCTTACCATTTTGGGTCTGCAGTCTTGCCTTCTGCATGTTCAGATCATGGATTAACTGTGTCTGCTGGTCATCCTTGGCTTTGATCTCATTAAATTGGTCTTCCACTGTCCGGCACATTCTTTCCACATTACTCTTAAAAAAAAAAAAAAGCCAACATGAATAGAAAAAAATGGGTTTCTGGTGTCCAGTACTGAACTGGGAAGTTGGATAGTTTAGCTTCTTGTCAGGTAAAATGAAAATAGAAATGCAGAACACATACATGTCAGTTAAAAAATTATAATCACTTCGGATTTGCTTTAGTTTTATCTGTGATGACTGTTTAGTCACCAATAGGTTGGAGCAATAGCTTTCAGCTATCTACTTATCTTAGGTAGGTGAGTATTAACTGGTTTGTGAAAAAACCTTTGAGAAGATGCTACTCAAAGGAACCCCAGAATCCTCTTGGAATATAAGTAATTCTGTTGCCGTGTGAATAATACTACCTTCTAATTTGTTTGTTTGCAAGCACTATATACAAAAGATTCCTGATGGTGGAGGTGGCACTGAAGGATTCACTCCCCCAGCCTCTAGTTGGCCCATATTTTTGTGGAGTTTGTTTAAAAACCTTGCGTATATTGTAGACTTCCTTCTCCTACCTCATATAACATAATAAATATGTTGAGCATATAGTTTTCCTCAGACTGGGAAGTATAAGATGGGGGCAGAAGAGGCAGGGATATTAGATTCAAAGGAAGTTTTCAAGGGGCCTAGGATATCTTTGAGAAAATGACATACGAATACAAAATGATTTTATCCAGGGTAGTTGAAAAAGAGACAGCAACTCACAAGGAGAAAAATCAAAGGATACAACAACTTCAAAAATATAAAGCAATATAAAGTACTTCTTCCACTGGATTCTAAAATTGCGAACAGAGAGCATGAAGCATTGATGGAGGAAGGAAGGTAGCAAGGAAGTGCTGCATGTGGGTTGTGCTGTCCTCTCTTCTAACCCAGACAACCCTGCAACCTGGCCTACCTGCAACGGGGCAGGGGTGGGGTGTAGACAGAGACACAGACAGAGAATACATACAGACATAACTCCTTAGAGGGAGGAAAAGGCCAAGAAGGGCAGAAAAAATGGGGAAGCCTGCAAGAGAGAAAAAGGAGTTGCAGACAGGAATTGAGGAAGAGATCAAGAGGAAGCCCAGGGTGTGGGTGCCCAGATCCTACACAAGGGCAACAAGAGGCCCCGTGAGTCTAGGAGCACACCGTCACGCTCTGAGGAAGCCTTTGCCTTGAAGTCATACGCGGGGGTGGGTTTACCAGGAAGCTGGTGAAGTTTGAGCTTCATGACCTACACTTGCATGGGCCCTAAATCATGCAGGTAGCTTAGAAGGTTCCAGGTGAAGGAAAGCTACACGCAAGCAGAATGTATTTCTAGGGAGGCATTTCTGGCAAATGGTCTGAGTCTCCAGGGTGCCAGTAATTCGTGACTTCTTTTTCTCACTCTAAATGAATATTTACTTTCGTGCCTAACTTTGTATTTAGAATTTTGTGTACATTTTCTTAAAGAGTTCCTCCCCTCCTGAATTTTACATGCTTCGAGTGTAACAAAACTTGGATCTACCCCGGTTCTCACGCATAACTATACATTGGTTATGCCTCCCAGAGATTGATACTGTGGGCTAAGGAGGTGGCAGGTAGACGACCATACCCAGCAAGCCTCTTTGGTGCAATCCATCCATAGGTTTAGTTCTAGAAAATGACAGATTGATTGGAAGATTCTGAAAGCTTTCTCAAACTCCGGAAGGATGATGAAATCTTGAGTCACAGTAGGTCATTGGGTCAAGCTCCAATGACAGGAATGGATTTGGGGGGATTGGGAGCAGGCAGAAGGCGGGAGAGCCTTGCAGTTTAGAACAGACGGTGAGTTTCGGGCATCGAATTACATCTGCTCCCTGGGCAGGTGGATGTGGCTGCCTCTTATCTGCTAAGAGCAGGGGGTCAGGTACCTTCGACTTGGAGACTGTCTCCATGTTACTGGCCATGTCATCGATCTCCATCTTCAGCTCGCTCTTCTCCTTCTCCAGCTTCTGCTTGACCCTCTGCAGGTTGTCGATCTGCTCCCCGAGCTCGGCCGCGCTGTCTGCGTGCTTCTTGCGAAGAGTGGCTGTCGTGGCTTCGTGCTGCAGGGTGGCCTCCTCCAGGTCCCGGCGCATTTTCTGGAACTCGGCCTCGCGCTTCTTGTTCATCTCGATCTGGGCAGAAGTGGCCCCGCCGGCTTCCTCCAGGCGCTCGCTGATCTCCTCCAGTTCCCGGGAGAGGTCAGAGCGCTGCTTCTCTGCTTTGGCCCGGGAGGCCCGCTCTGCCTCGATTTCCTCCTCCGGCTCTTCTGTGCGTGCCTGAAAGGGTCACTGCATCAGGAATGCTGGGCGGAGGGAGCAGCCCACTTTGGGAGGGGCAGGGTGGAGAGGGACTGGGGGTAGGCACCACAAAGAAAAGACTACATGATAACATTAAGTTAGTGAGGAATAAACTTGGAAACAATCTAAATGTCCATCAGTGGGGAAATGGTCAAATCCACCATGATGGAGCCATGTTCCAGAAGTTCATGGGGCAGTTAGACTCAACCTGTGTCTACCACGGGTCTCTGCAGGACGCATTGCTACCTGAAAGGGGCAAGTTGCAGAACCATAGTCTCTGTAATATCATATTTAAGCTAAAAAATATAAAGTAGATAGAATATAAAATATACATATATTTAATGAACATATTTACATGCATAAATATACATGTAAAGATATATAATATATGCTCGCATATTTTTATGTTCTTGTTCCTTTATATTTTAATATATATGTGCATATACATACGTATGTGTGTATTATTTATATATCTCTCATAGATCGTTTCTTTGGGTCCTTTTTTTTTTAAATTTCATTTTTAGGGGTGCCTGGGTAGCGCAGTCGTTAAGTGTCTGCCTTCGGCTCAGGGCGTGATCCCGGTGTTCTGGGATCGAGCCCCGCATCAGGCTCCTCCTCTGGAAGCCTGCTTCTTCCTCTCCCACTCCCCCTGCTTGTGCTCCCTCTCTACCTGGCTGTCTCTCTGTCAAATAAATTAATAAAATTAAAAAAAAATATATATATAATTTCATTTTTAAGTAATCTCTATACCCAACATGGGGCTTGAACTCACAACGCTGTTGCACACTGCACCGACTGAGCCAACCAGGAGCCCCTCTTTGGGTCTTAAATGCATACATAAACCCATAGCAAGAGATCCAGTCGGATACCCAATCCACCTGAAAGTGGGAGTGACTTCTGAGAAGGGGGGGTTAGGGGTGGTGATCAAAGAACCCTTATCAATCATATTTAGCCTTATTGATAACACTGTAATATTCTCAAGGAAATCTATGTATGTGCTACTGACAAAGTTAAAGTGTTAATTTCAGAAAAAAATAAAGAGAAGGACAGCACATTTTCTCCAGCCCTGAGGACAGGAAGAAAATGAGCAGCTAAAGAAACAAAGGCAAAAGGGCAGGAGGGACCCTTGCAGACGGTTTTCAGGGTCAGGAAGGTTTTGAAACTTCTACCTGCAGTTCTTGGATCTTCTCCTGTAATTGTAAACTGTGCATTTGCTCATCGTCAGTTTTGGTTTGTCACTGACTGATTTCAAACTCCTTCCTGCAAATAGATACATAGATACATACTTTTTAAAAAAGTAACAGGAAATACAAGCCTTGTAGAGGGCTAAATTGGCATTTGGGCTCAAATACAGAGGTCAAACATGAGGTATTTACTTCTTTAATTTCTCCTTCACTTGTAGCTTGTCATTTTTCAGGTCCATAATGGATTCCTGGGATATTTTCAGGTCCCCTTCCAGCTTCCTCTTTACTCTCTTCAGGTCTGCCCGCAGTTTCTTCTCCTGCTCCAAGGAGCCCTCAAGCTGGGGAGACACGGACAGAAAGGTTGGAGCTCGTCCCTTGAGCCAGCGTGGCCGCACCCGTGCTGGTGGCTTCCTTGAGCTCCCGTGGGGCGTGACTGCTGGCCTGTGGCCCTGGGAGGGAGCAAGAGTCCCCCTGCATCCCCACTCTTTCTTCCTGCAGCAAAGGCTACCCCAGGGGGCTGGATCTCTCAGAAGCCTTCTGGTGTCTCTTTGTGCTGATTCCCACTTGGCCTGTCCCTTCCCTGTAGGATCATGGTGCCCACAGAGGCATGCTCGTGCGCAGACAGGAGCAAGCGGGGTGTCCGTGGCCGGGCTCTGCTACGGCCAAGCTCAGGAAGGTCTAGACTGCGCACTGTCAGTGCTCCCAGCTGACACCATGCATCTGTGGGGGAGATTAGGGCAATTCTGTGGGGAGATTAGGGCAAGTGTGTGTGTGTGTGTGTGTGTGTGTGTGTGTGTGTGTGTGTGTGTGCATGCATGTGGGTGTGGGGAACAGGGAGGTGGGGGTGGAGCTCGCCTGCTCTGGCCTCAGGAAAACACGCGGTCTGACAAGTTCTAGCCATAATCGTGAGTAAGCCTGAAAACGTCAGGCCTGGCTCTTGTACCAAGAACATATACACAACTGATGAATCACACCAGTCTACCTCAGAAACTAAAAAAAAAAAAAAGAAAAAAAAAGTAACACGATGGGGGAAAATGATAATTGTCATGGCCACAAACAGGACTCATTTTTAACAATGTTAAAATAACTCAACTTTAGGGGCGCCTGGGTGGCTCAGTCGGTGAAGTGTCTGCCTTCNGCAACTTTAGGGGCGCCTGGGTGGCTCAGTCGGTGAAGTGTCTGCCTTCAGCTCAGGTCACGATCCCAGGGTCTTGGGATCGATCCCCGCATTGGGCTCCCTGCTCAGCGGGAAGCTTGCTTCTCCCTCTCCCACCCCCCCCTGCTTGTGTTCCCTCTCTCACTGGCTGTCTCTCTGTTAAATAAATAAAATAAAATCTTCGAAGAAAAATAACTCAATTTTATTTTATTTTTATTTTATTTTTTTTAAAGATTTTATTTATTTATTTGACAGAGATAGAGACAGCCAATGAGAGAGGGAACACAAGCAGGGGGAGTGGGAGAGGAAGAAGCAGGCTCATAGCTGAAAAGCCTGATGTGGGGCTCGATCCCATATCGCCGGGATCATGCCCTGAGCCGAAGGCAGACGCTTAACCGCTGTGCCACCCAGGCGCCCCAAAATAACTCAATTTTAACAATGTTAGAACAGGATTGGAGTTTTTGGAACCCAAGGATCTCCAAATGAATGTTGATAACGATGAATCATCATCGTTTCTTTTTTTTAAATATTTAATTTATTTATTTGCGAGAGAGAGAGAATGAGCAGGAGGCTGGGAGGGGAAGGACAGAGGGAGAGGGAGAAGCAGGCTCCCCGCTGAGCAGGGAGCCCGATGCGGGACTCCATCCCAGGACCCTGAGATCATGACCTGAGCCAAAAGCAGACGCTTCACCGACTGAGCCCCCCAGGCGCCCCCGTGCTCAGCTTTCCGTNTTCCATGGAAACTCTCCCAGGTAGGGCTGGTTGTATCCCCGTTTCACAAGGTAGACACAGGCCTCAGAATTTAAGTGGCTGGAGCATCCCAGACTCATGTGGAGGGGGCTGAGGGCCGGACTCGGTTCATCTGCTTGGGAATCAGACCTTAGACCCCCCACCCCGGACCCCAGTCTCTGCAGGTAACAGCCTCGTAGAACATAGTCGTGACATATCCTTACGTCATCTGTTTGCTGTTCCAGCTTGACATTTATTTTCATGAGACCGTTGACTTTATCTTCTTCCACCTGCAGATGATCCAGTGTCTGCTGATGGGCTTCCTGCAGAGACTTCTTCTCTCTGGTCAGTTTGGAAATGTTTTCCTCGAGTGCTGTCATTTCTTCGGAAAGATTCTTCACCTGGGAGCATATCAACACCAATCGAATGCCCCAACAATTCAATCAGAAGCTATTGATCACCCCCGCCCCGTCCTTTTCCCTTTTCTTTCTTTTTTGGCTAGTGCGTCTCTACCTCTGTGTTGGCTGCAACATATCCTGAAACCGGCAGCCTCCCAGCTCTTCACTTCCCCGCTGACCTGCCACAGAGCCTCGCATCCTCCCATTAGGGTCGTTCCCTCAGAGGGAGCGTTGTATCTTCCAAGGGGGACACTGATAGATGCAAACGGAGTGCTTCTTAAGGGCAGCCCATCAATCTCCCTCTATCATTATAGATCCACGGGAATGTGTATTCCAGGCTGGGGGACTGGGGTTCCGAATAAGGCAGGAAGAGTAAGGAAAGATACAACATGCTATTCAAGAACATCCAGAAGGGGAGTCCTGTGCCGTCGGGAAGCAGGGGGCGGGGGCACCACACGTGAAGCTTTGAGGTATTAAATCAAACTTTGCTGTACGTGCAACACTCTTCCAGATCAGAGGCTGTTAAACTCCTGCCCTGTGGGCTGAATCTGGCCGCAGACGTGTTTTCTTTCTTTCTTTCTTTTTTTTTAAAAAACATTTTATNTTTTCAAACATTTTATTTATTTATTTGACAGAGATAGAGACAGCCAGCGAGAGAGGGAACACAAGCAGGGGGAGTGGGAGAGGAAGAAGCAGGCTCACAGCAGAGGAGCCTGATGTGGGGCTCGATCCCATAACGCCGGGATCACACCCTGAGCCGAAGGCAGACCCTTAACTGGTGTGCCACCCAGGCGCCCCCAGACGTGTTTTCTTAAGTTTATATATGAGTTTATAGCTTCTGAATATGTTATCGGTATTGGAAAAAAAAAGTGCGATTTCGCGTAAAATCTGGACTCCTGGCTGCTCGTGGAAAATCCGGGTCATCTCACACCAGGTCAACCCCATCCCTTGCTCTGTCTCATTGGCTACCATTATTATGGGAATTGAGTGCTGTGTTTTTCACATAAAATGTGAGGATCCTTAATTTGACCAAGTATTTCCAATGCTTTCCCGAAGGCTGTAGCAGTATATACTCTGCCAGTAACACACGAGGGTCCCTGTTAGCCCCCATCCCGGCCAGTGCGTGGGGTTACCCAGCTTCCTGCCCCATTCGCCACCTGCCTCCCTCGTCACCCTCCTGGCCCCTGGATTTGCTCTTCCCGAGCCATGAGCAAACAAGGATTACTAGGACGCCACCTTTGTCGAAGATCTCTTGCTTTGTGCGGGATGGGTTGGGGGCTGGAAGTTTGGGGTCCAACCAGCCAGGCAGGAGGAGGGTTGAGAAGAGCCTGCAGGGTACAGAGCAAGGCAGAGAAGGACGGAACTCGGTGGGACCTCACTGCCCGTCCGCTCGCTCCTGCCTCTGACTTCGGGTAACGTCTGCTCCTCCCTGAGAGGGAGTAAGGATGGTTCCGGAAGCCGAGGAGACGCCCCGGTTTGCCCACCTTGTTCTCGGTGGCATGCTTCTCCTTTTCCACTTTCAACAGGGTCAGCTCCAGGTCGTCGATGTCCCTTTTGAGAGACAAGCATTTATCTTCCAGGGTCCTCTTCTTTGCCACCAGCTCATAGTTGACCTCTTCTTCCTCTTCCAGTCTCTCGTTCAGCTCCTTGACTTTGGCTTCCAGTTGGATCTTGCTTTTGATGAGCCCCTCACAGCGCTCCTCCGCGTCGATCAGGTTTTCTGTTTCCTGAAAGAACCAGATGGCTGTGTTTTGGTCAGACTCTCAGCAAACCCTACACGGGAAGTGCTCTGCCCTCCAGAAGCCCACTATCTGGACCTGAGCCAAGGAATGGGTCACATGCGCACACACACACTCGTGTCCACACACACACGCACACACACACATTGCATGTGCACTCGTGCACATCAGCACCCACGCATATGCACACACGCACACATACACACTCACACGTGCACGCACACACACGTGCACTCGTGCACATCAGCACCCACGCATATGCACACACGCACACATACACACTCACACGTGCACGCACACACACGTGCACTCGTGCACATCAGCACCCACGCATATGCACACACGCACACATACACACTCACACGTGCACGCACACACACGTGCACTCGTGCACATCAGCACCCACGCATATGCACACACGCACACATACACACTCACACGTGCACGCACACACACGTGCACTCGTGCACATCAGCACCCACGCATATGCACACACGCACACATACACACTCACACGTGCACGCACACACACGTGCACTCGTGCACATCAGCACCCACGCATATGCACACACGCACACATACACACTCACACGTGCACGCACACACACGTGCACTCGTGCACATCAGCACCCACGCATATGCACACACGCACACATACACACTCACACGTGCACGCACACACACGTGCACTCGTGCACATCAGCACCCACGCATATGCACAACACGCACACATACACACTCACACGTGCACGCACACACACGTGCACTCGTGCACATCAGCACCCACGCATATGCACACACGCACACATACACACTCGCACGTGCATGCACACACGTGCACTCGTGCACATCAGCACCCACGCATGTGCACACACGCACGTGCACATACATACTCGTGCACGCACACACGCATGTGCATACACGTATGTATAGGCGTGCTTATGCATGTGCACACACGCATATTCACAGGCATACAGACACACTCACGTGCACACAAGCATGCACACATACAGATGCGCACAGACGTGCACACATGCGTGCACACTCACGTGCACAGAGGCACACCTGCAC
The DNA here is from genome assembly GCF_002007445.2 of Ailuropoda melanoleuca. Taxonomy (NCBI): domain Eukaryota; kingdom Metazoa; phylum Chordata; class Mammalia; order Carnivora; family Ursidae; genus Ailuropoda; species Ailuropoda melanoleuca. Next base: position 4,463,554 of record NC_048234.1, read on the forward strand.
ACATGCACGTGCACACCCATGTACACACACACTCATGTGCACACACACGCGTGCACACACACCACTTGTCTATTATCCATATACCTTTCTTTAACCACCAAGGGCATCCACTTAATAGAAATTCACCTGAAATAATTCCAAACAAAGGAGTCCATACGGTTCACGAAGCTTCTGCAGATTTGCCCAAATTCGGCCAGCCGGCCATTTCACTGTTCCTTCTACCACCCATTGAAAAATGATTCCTCTACTCGAAGTCACCACAAGCTAACTGGTATTTTCAATACTACCTTTTAACTTCCAATGGAAAAGGGCGGTCTCTCCCCCGTGAGCCTGCCTCTTCGAGCCACAGAACAGAAAATTCAAAATGGGAATTAAGTGGTTAAGTTGATATACGTCCCAGGAGGCTCTGTAATGGGCTTCTCGGACAGGCGAGATTAGCTAATCCTATTCTTAAACCTGATCGGACTATATCTTCTTGTACAAGAGTGTTGTAAAAGCTGGACCCACATTTCAAGGTTATGCCTAAGAATAAGCATCAGTGTTAATTGACCACATACTATGTGCTTGGCATTTCACATGCACGGACTCATCCTATCCTCCCGACAACCCCATGATGTGTGTGATGTTACTGTGCCCATTTTACAGATGAGAAAAACAAGGCAGAGAGAGGCTAAGTAACTTGCCTGAGGCCACACAGCTATCAAGTGGAGGGTCTGGGTTATAAACTCAGCTATCTAATTCCAAAACTTATCCTCTTGCCCACTTGGCTTGGGAAAGTGCTCCCAACGACCACACGATTGGGAAAGTAAAAAGGGGAGGAGAAAATGCTTTGTACGCAAGGCATTTGGGAGTTTATTAAAAAGGGTAAATGATAAACGCCTTAAATTGTGAATTGATACAATTATGCTGCCAGAGCGTTACAGGCTGTAAGTGGTTTCCCCTATTTCCTTGATTAACAAATGCATAACTTCAAAGCATTTTTTAGTATAATCATGTTACAAAACCACATATATATATATATATAAAATTATTCCTCCTTTGAATTGTTCTAGTGCTTACTTTAATATTTATTTCTATGACTTTTTTTTTAAAAGATCTGGTGCATTCCTGATAGGTTTTAATTATGAGGACAGACACAGTCCCCTCATACCCACAGCAAAATAGGTCTAACTCCGCTGTGGAGGACAGACAGAAACGAGGGTGAGCAGAAATTCCCTTTCCAGACACGCTTCCCAGCACCTCTGCGGCCGCTAAGCCCCGCCCCCTCCCTCCTCCGACTGGCGTGGTGGCGCTGCAATACTGCGTTCGCCCACTAGGTGGTACCACTGTCCCTTGAATAGACGCACCTGCTGGGGCCTCCGTTGCGGCCCCTCCTTTCTATCCTCACGGGGAAGGTACTTACAGACTGGACCTGCAGCTGGAGGTCATTCTTTTCCTGCAGCAGGGACACCATCTTCTCCTCCAGCTCCTTCCGGCGAGCCTCGGATCTGGCCAGCTCTTCCTTGGTCCTCTCGAAGTCTTCCTTCATGGTGGCCATCTCTCGCTCAGCCTCCGCGCTCTTGAGGAGCGGCTTGATCTTGAAGAAAAGGTTCATCCAGGGCCAGTGCTTGACGTTCATGGAGGCGCGGATGTTGTACTGGATGCAGAAGATGGAGTCCCTGTACGCCCCGTCCGACTGCGTTAATGAATCACAGCAAGGAGTCGTGTCCACCCGCCCCCGCCCCGGGAGACCCAGGCGCTTCCCTCTTCCCCGCTAGGTGGGAAGCAGGGGCAGCCGAGCTGTGCGGCTCCTGTGGGCCCTGGGGTGTGCTCTGCAGAGAAGGACAGAGGCAACGGCATGCGTAGAGGTTGGGAGGTGAGGGAGGCCATGGGGCCATTCGTGGACCTTCTCCTCTCCCGCCCCAGACTTCTGCCCCTATCACCTGCTGGAGATACAGTGCCTAAGGTCCTGATGACCAACGCCATCAGCATCTTCATCTCTACTCTGCTGAGTCTGTCTCCCACATTTTTTTAAAAAAAGATTTTATTTATTTGACACACAGAGAGAGAGAGAGCACAAGCAGGGGGAGCAGCAGAGGGAGAGGGAGAAGCAGGCTCCCCGCTGATCAGGGACCCAATGTGGGACTCCATCCCAGGACCCTGGGATCATGACCTGAGCCCAAGGCAGATGCCCAACTGACTGAGCCACCCAGGCACCCCTGTCTCCCACAGTTGAACGGCTGACTCTCACCTTTTTGAAAGACCTCATGGCCTTTGATGCCATGATTCCTGCCTCCTTGTACTCTGCCGTGTGGGCTCCCCTCTTCCTGCTTATCTGTGGGAGATCCAAGACCTTCTCCCCAACACTTGCTATCCTAGAATTCGCCTACTTTCCTGATTTCGACTGTTGCCTATGTCCCAGTGACCCGTCTTGCCTCCTACTCTGTATCCTCTAAAGCTCTCGTGTGCCTGAAAACTTGCTTCCCTTTCCCATAAACCGGCCCCTGCCGAGGGCTCTCCTCTCCCCCATTCCTGTGCTGGCTTCCATTCACTTCACCCAGTTAGAAGCCCGCGAGGTGTTCTTAACGAATGCACGGTGGTGGCCCACGTGGCAACCCCAGGGTTGGAGCTATAGAGGGTATCAGGGAATTGGGGAGAATGGACCTCCCCCCAAGTTCCCCTGTCCCTGAAATTCCCGCATATAACCAGCCACCAGTGCCGCTGGTGAATTATCAAAGGAGTAAGACTCTTCAATGTCCCTGGGACCCATCCCTGGCTCCCCCACCACCGGACTCTGTCTTAGTTCAGGTCCTTGTCTTCTGCAAACTTGATCCTCTTGCTGGTCCCTGTATGTACCTGCCATGGCTTCCCAGCCGATGCCCGGGTCTGGCCTCATTAACATGGTGCAGGGAAACCTGTGTTGGGTGCCTCTCCCTCTTTGCTCCCACCACGGTGGCCTCTAGGCCATCCTTTCTCAGGCCAAGCAAAGATTCCTTCAGAAGGCTTTTTCTTCTTGCTGACCCCTTCAGCCCGCCCCAATTCCTGGCCAGGTAGAGGGCTTGTTCTCAGCATCCTCCATGGCCCTGAATGTGACTCTGACCTTGCACTTGTCATGCGTGTTACAGTCAGCCATGCAGGGGTCTGCTTCCAACCCACCCTTGAGCTCCTGGAGGGCAGGGTTCCTTTCTGTATCCCCAGAGCCATGCAGGGTCCCCAGCGCGGAAGGGCCGCTTGGCAGGTGTTGGTTAAATGAATGAGCAAGGACATTGATGCCCCGAGACTAAAACCAGGAAGCCACCAGCAGCTGTGAAGTAGGGAGGGCAGGATAAGGCGGGGCAAGGGTCCTTCCACATCACCTCCTCTCCACCATCTTCTTGAACTCCACCCGCATCAGGTATCCCCGGCATATGGCCTGCGTACGTGTCATCAGGGTCGCCAGCTTCTCGTCCCTCATCTCCTCCAGGAGGCCAAGAAGCCCGGCTTTGAAAAATACCTGTGTCAGGGGAGAGACGAGCCCTGCTGCGTTCTCAGCCGCTGTGCAACCCGGGCCCTCCCAGGAGCCTCTCTCTGCCCAGCCCAGGCCTCAGCCTTCATAGCCGTGGCTTGTGACTGGCAGTCCTCTGGGCCCCGCGGTGACCTCTCCTGAGCCCTGTTCCATAGGACGCTCCAGGTCCCTCCAACCCACACAGACCGATTCGGACAGAGCTCACACACAGGAGGCAAGGATGAGTCCAGAAAATACCCTCTGAGCTCAAATGTGCCCAGATTAGGAGTAATTCACAGACGGTTCTGTCTTCCTGTCCTCCTCTCTGTCTGCCCTCTGAGAAGACTGGTCCCACCCCCAGGCCTACTCACCCACGGCCCACACTGGATGGACATTCCAAGGAAGCAGGGCACCCTTGGGGCCCAGAGGCCCCAGTCTGGCTCTTTCCAGGAGGGAGAGCTGTGCAGCCAGGCCAGGATTTGAAGCTGGCCTTTGTCCCTTACTGTCCATGTGACCTCGAGCAAGTTTTTTGCCCTCCGGGAGCCTTTATGTCCCCTGCCCTCCCTGTAACCGCACGAGATCAGGACTAGCCTTATCACCTGCGGGTTATTGGGGGGACTGAATGCGAGTCACAGGGCTGGATCCCCACGTGCTCAGTAAATCTCTGTAATAATCATTCCCTCCAAGTTTTCACTGTTCCTGGAATCCTTGCTGCATTCTCCTCCCTCCTTGGTTCTCTCGTCCCACGTAAGAGTGCCTTTGCTCTGCTCTCTTAGGACCGTAGAGCTTTCTATCGCTTTCTTCCAGGCTGGGAGGGAGGGGAGCCTGGCTTCCAATGAAGTCTTTAGACACCTGGAAACCAACACGGAGACAGAATTCCCGATCCCTAGACCCCAGCTCCTTCTGAGTGGGCTCCTGCACAACGGGGTCATCAGGTTGGCCAGACGGAAAAAGGGGCCCTTTCTTCCCCCAACAGCCGACAATCAGCCCAGGGCTGTGGGTGACACGGGTGGAGGGATATCCCAGCTTTGTGTGTTCTCACCTTGGTGTGGCCAAATCGATACTGCTCCCGGTCCACGTCGATGGAGCTCAGAAGCTTCTCAGAAGCATTTTTGCTATCAATAAACTGCCCTTCAGGGATGGCGCTGGCATTGAGGATCCGGTACCTGGGTGGGGGGTGGAGCTCGGTTGGTCAGACACCTGCCGGCAGCTGGGCGTGGGAGGGGGGCTCGGGGGAGAAGGGCCTCTGGCCGCACAGAGCTGGGAGGGTGCTCCCTCCATGCAGTTCCCTGAATGCCTCACTCTGCTCCTCTCTGCCCAGGGGCCTCACCCCTGCCAGGGCCCAGCGCATTCTGTGATGACCCAGGCCAGAAAGGCCATGCCCTCCCCTGAGGGAACACGGATCCTGGAAAGCCACTACGGCTTAGGTGACAAGAGTCTGCCAGCACTGGGCCGAGCACACAGGAAGGAGAGGAGACACCTTCCCTTCCCTTCAATCTGGCTTTGGAAGCTGGGTCAGGCCTCGCATCTACTTAGCCCCCCTTCATTGGCCTGGCTGGGCTAGCTTGGGAGGTGGTTTCCATCGAGGGACAGAATTTCCTGAATGGATTCAATCCCCAAGAACGGCCCCATACCTGAGACAAGGCCCACCCCATACCTG